>NC_073387.1:1495492-1712992 GCF_028641065.1 Leucoraja erinaceus
AATGTTAAGGGCATTGAACTCCTAGCTTGATTTTCCACTCCATACCTGAATTACATCTCTTCTGCTGGGCACAGTGTACAAGAAAAAAAAAAGATTGATTAGGGTGGTGTCTATAGTAATCCTGATGAAGCTACACAACCTCCATTGCCAATGTCTTCATTTCTTATCTTTGATGGCAAAAGATAAAATCATGAAATTACACAGGGTGTTAGATCCAGGTTCAGAAAGTGCAGGAACTAGATAACAATTGGAGCACACCACTTGCGCTACTGGTCTCACCGATCTATCCTGATTCTTGAGATGAGGTTGATAAGCAAGCAGGATCCCATCCCAAAATAGCAACCTGTGTTTATATTCATGTCAGAGTTCTTGCCATATGCAAGATCCTCCTGATGATCCAGCAGTCTGAAGCACAGTTTATTTAGTCATAGTCAGAGGACATCTCAAGCAAACACTCATCCACTTGCCATTTCCCAAGACTAAATCAAACATTGCCCTCTCTCATGTAGGGTCCTCTACATATTGCTGGAGGAAACTTTCCTGAACACCTTTAAGAAAATGCACCCGTCTAAACCTTTCACCTTATGAACTCTTATTTTCCCCGCTTGGTCCTAAGGTCATCCAGCTACTGCCCCAGTTCCTTAATGTGGTCTTTAAGGAGCTGCACCTGCACACACTTCCCACTGGTGTGGTCATCAAAGTTACCAGCGGTTTCCCTGACTTCCCATATCCTGCAAGAGGAACACCGCAACAACATCCCTGTCATCGTCACTGTAGCTAAATCAATCGTCTCATGAGCAGACTGAATCTTATCCGCCTCTGGAGACCCGACCTTTTCTCGTCGGGTTTCCGTTGTCGTTGGGGCCGCAACGAGGAGCGGCCTCCAACAGGAAGAAGCCGGGGACTCTGGTGCTACAACTCACCATCGCCGTCGCGGGGCTGGCCGAGTCCGGAGCGGGTGGAGCGGTAGAGGAGCGCTGCTGCTGCTGCTGCTGCTGCTGCTGCTGCTGCTGCTGCTGCTGCTGCGGCCCGACCGGAGAGTCGGAGGCTCCAACGACAGGTCTGTGGACGGCGGCACCGGGAGCCCGCGGCTCCCTGGAGGGAGACCGCTTTTCAGGGCTCTCGCAACGGCGACTTCCCCCGCCCGAGTTGCGGGGTTGAAGAGCTCCTGGAGCGGGGCCTACATCACTGCCCCGCGCGGCTTGGAATGGCCGCGGGACTCTGCGAGCGCACGCCGGGGTCTCTAACACCAAGACCCGGTGTGCGACCTCGCACCACCCGGCGTGGCTTTAATGGCCGCGGGACAATTGCCATCGCCAGCCGGGGGCTTTGACTTTGACTCTGACATCGGGGGGGGGGGGAGAGTGCAGTGGAGAAATAAGTTTATTTGGCCTTCCATCACAGCAATGTGATGGATGTTTATGTAAATTATGTTGTGTCTTGGGTCTATGTGTTTGTATGTATGGCTGCAGAAACGGCATTTCGTTTGGACCTCAAGGGGTCCAAATGACAATAAATGTATCTTATCTTATCTTATCTTATCTCTGTGATAGCCTCCTTGCCTCAATATATACTCAAGGTTGGAATACAAAACAATATAAAGGCATAGAGTCATAAAGTCATTCAGCACAGCAATGGGCCTATTGGTCCAACTCCTCTGTGCCAACCCTGATGCCTAGCTACGCTCATCCCATTTGCCTGAATTAGGGTCATATCTCTCTCCTCCTTTATAACATTGTAATTGCATTTGCCCCTCCTCCTCCACCTCCCTTGGGAGCTCATTCCAGATATCCAGATATGTGTAAACTTTTCTCTTAAGTTCTCCTTTAAATTTCTCTCGTCTTGCCTTAAATCTCTAGTTTTAGATTCCCTTACTCTAGGGAAGAAAAGAGTATCTACCCTATCAATGCCATGCAGTGACACAGCGGCACAACTAGTAGAGCTACTGCTCACAGCGCCAGAGACCTGGGCTCGGTCCTGACCTTGGATGCTGACTGTGCAGAGTTTGCACATTCTCCCCGTGACTGTGTGAGTTTCCTCCAGGAGCTCCCATTTTCTCCCACATCCCAAAGATGTGCGGGTTGTAGATTAATTGACCTCTCCAAATTGCCTTTAGTGTGCAAGAAGTGGATGTGAACTTGGAATAACATAGAACTTATGTGAAAGGGTGACTGATGGTCTGTGTGGACTTGGTGAGCTGAAGGCCCTGTTTACATCCTAATTCATAATTTTGTGAATTTTTGTAAGGGCACCACCACTTAACCGCCCAGGTGTCATTGAGAACAAATACAGCCTATTCAATTCTCCTTTAATTCTCGGCTCCATCTTGAGGAATCTCACACTAACCTCACTGCTGATATCTTTCGAGGTCCTGTTAGTATTTCTGAAACATTCCATCCCCTCCTGCCTTCCTGACAAATGCCCTAGCTTGTGAGTGGCAAAATACAAAAAGCTGGAAGAACGGGGGCTCTGGAGGGAAATTAATAGATGTTACTGGTCTGGCCCCTTCTTCAGACTAATTCGAGAAGTTGGGTGGTGGGGGGAATGCTGGAAAAGAGAGGTATGGGTGGGGAAAGTGATATGTGGATACTGGTGAAGGGGGTTTGATTTGCAGATGGGTGGAGTAAGTTCTAGTTGAAAGCTCTAGGCTCTAGGTGAAAAGGAAAGGTGTCAGATAAGAAAAAAAGGTGATGAGTGAAATGTAAAGATAAAGGGAAAGATACTGTATGTGTGGAAGGGTGCAAGGGGAAGGTAAAAGTGGGGATAAAAGGGTTATATGTGATGGGGATAGGAATTGAGTTTACAGATGAGGGGACCAGAGCAGGGTGACTAGGATGGTAAGAGATATCCACTCACTGGTGTGGACATGGGGGCTTATTACTTGAAAATTGTTCATTAAATATTCATACTGTTGTGTTGTCAACTGCCCAAGCAAAACATGAGGAGCTGTTTTTCCACTGTGCTTTTGGTCTCAATCTGGCAAAGGAGGATGCCAAGGTCAGAAAAGTCAGTATGGGAATGGGAAGTGGAGTTAAAATGGTTAGCAATCGAGAGCTCTAGCAAGCCTTGGCATACAGGGAGCAAGTGTTTCGCAATTGTTGCGACTGGCACCTGTCTCAGTTTAATCTTGTATCTAATCATTGCCACCTTCCCTCCCATATCTTAACTATATTATACATCCAAACCTTCCACTCACCACCATCTATGATGCCCCATCTCCTGGGCCTCAACTCAACTTGTTCTATCTACCCTTAAAGAAACGTGGCTTGATCTAGTATCCAATGATACACATCCTAGCCCTCCTCAACAGCCAGTGATGGATAATACCCGATCCCACAATGTTACTGAACATCATCTTGCTCCTCCCTACACAAACCTTCCCAATTCCACCTCTGGTCTTTCCTTTCCCTCCATCCTGGCTGTGATGCATAACCTGGCCGAGTATCTCCATGAACACAAATAGACCTGGAGATAGAAAGCCCATTGGACATGCCGACAGGCTCAGTCCTATCATGCGCCTATTCACAATACAATTTTGAAACCAGTGTTATGCACAAAATTGCCACAGGTTTCCCAGGCATGACTTTAACATTCCACTTCTCACATATAAGAATGTCTAGTTTGTGGTTGTTTTGCATGAATGCAGAAGTGGTTACACAGATTGACCTACATTACATGCAGAGGAATTTGCAAAGTGTTGAGTCAGCAGATCTGACACATTTCTGGAGTCACACTCTCACCTCTGAGTAAGAAGGCTAAGGGTTGAATGCAGGTACAGCGGGCAGTGAAGAAAGCAAATGGCATGTTGGACTTCAAAACAGGAGTAGTTGAGTATAGGAGCAAAGAGGTCCTTCTGCAGTTGTACAGGGCCCTAATGAGACCACACCTGGAGTATTGTGTGCAGTTTTGGTCCCCTAATTTGAGGAAGGACATCCTTGCTTTGAGGGAGTGCAGTTTAGGTTTACAAGGTTAATGAAGGGACTGTCATATGCTGAGAGGATGGAGCGACTGGGCTTGTATACTCTGGAATTTAGGATGGATGAGAGGGGATCTTATTGAAACATATAAGGTTATTAAGGGTTTGGAAATGCTAGAGGCAGGAAACGTGTTCCCAATGTTGGGGGAGTCCAGAACAAAGAGGCACAGTTTAAGAATAAGGGGTAAGCCTTTTAGAACGCAGATGAGGAAATGCTTTTTCACCTAGAGAGTTGTGAGTGTGAAATTCTCTGCTTCAGAGGGTGGTGGGGGGCTGTTCTCTGGATACTTTCAAGAGAGAGCTAGATAGGGCTCTTAAAAATAGCAGAGTCAGGGGATATGAGGCGAAGGCAGGAAAGGGGGGGCTGATTGGGGATAATCAGCCATGATCACATAAAATGGTGGTGCTGGCTCGAAGGGCCGAATGGCCTGCTCTTGCACCCATTGTCTCTATTGTACTCCTTAAGCATATAGTCCAGCCAACAAAGTGAGACAGTGCTTTTACATTCGAGCTAAGGTTTATAATGAGACATCACACTGAAACACTAAACTTATTTTTCTTACTTAAGGAAGTGTGTGGGATCTGCAATATTGAAATTATATATTTTCTCTTTTTATATAGATGGTCAGGCCAAAGGAAGTGCACTTTTGGAGTTTGGGAATGATAACAAACTTGCAAAGAGTTAGCTGGAAAGACAATCTGGTAGGATGTAGAACGAATGGTGCAATGAGCAGAATTGTAGCATCTACAATTTAATAAAGCTAAGAGGATGTTTAACCATCAGAGAAATGTGAGGAGTTGCATTTTGGGAAGTCTAACATGGGCAGGACCTACACAGTGAATGGTAGGACTCTGGAGAGTGTTGTAGAGCAGAAGGATCTGGGAATGCAGTTGCATGGTTCCTTGAAGGTGGAGTCGCAGGTAGATAGCATGGTCAAAAAGGCTTTAGGCACTTTGGCCTTCATCTGCTAAGAGTATTGAGTATAGAAGTTGGGAGGTCATGTTGCAGTTGTATAAGATGTTGGTGAGGCCGCATTTACAGTATTGTGTTCAGTTCTGGGCACTGTGTTATAGGAAAGATGTTGTCAGGCTGGAAAGGGTACAGAGAAGATTTACGAGGATCTTGCCAGGATTAGAGGGCCTGAGCTATAGGGAGAGGTTGTGTCGGCTGGTACTCTATTCCTTGTAGCACAGGAGGATGAGGGGTGATCTTATACAGGTGTATAAGATCATGAGAGGAATAGATCTGATAGATGCACAGAGTCTCTTGCCCAGAGGAGGTGAATCGAGGACAAGAAGACATAGGTTTAAGGTGAAGGGGAAAAGATTTAATAGGAATCTGAGGGGTAAATTTTTCACACAAAGGGTGGTGTGTGTATGGAACAAGCTGCCAGAGGAGGTAGTTGAGGCAGGGACTATCCCAACATTTAAGAAACAATTACACAGGTACATGGGTAGGACAGGTTTGGAGGGATAAGGTCCAAATGCAGGCAGGTGGGACTAGTGACCCCAAATTTCACTGTACCAATTGGTGACAATAATGTCTCTTGAATCTTGAATCCCTTGTAGCGGGGACATGTTGGCCAGTGGGGGCAAGTTGGGGCGAAGGGCCTGTTTCCACGTTGTATCACTCTATGACTCTATCGCGCCAAAAAATGTCAAAGCCTTGGAAAGGGTAAGAAAGTGATTCATCCAGAAAACACTAGGGATGCTGTGCACTTGGCCTTGTAATTACACAACATGTCTAAATGAAATGCTCAGTAAATAATCAACCAACTTGCCCCACCAGCAAATTTGACCATCACTCCCAGTGCCCCTGGTATCAGTGTCTTCATAATGTAAACTCTTTTTGTGTTTAGGAATCAGAATGCTATAATCCAGGAATCGTCAGGTAAGATATTATAAAGGAGGGTAATCTCTTCTATTATCCATTTTGATAACCTTTATTGAATTTAATATTTAATAATAGTTGAAATGTATACATTGTTTTACATGCTATTAACACGAGCCAAATGCTTTCCATCCATCCACTAATACTGAAATATATTCTCTAAATTGGACATTATACCTTGTCACTGCAGGATATGTGTTCTACATAAAATGCTAATACCAAATTGAAACTTGTAAAATAAATTGTGAAATAGGCACATTCTATGTTATTTTGTTACTGTGGGTCTCCCCCCTCACCCCCACCCCCCTCCCCTAAATACTCACTAATAGGTAGGGAATATTTAAGCTGTTTATGATTATTTTCATGTAAAAACTAGATTCCAGGAGATTGGTCACCATATAATTCATTCTTCACAACTTGCAATGTGATGTACTGTAGATTTTTTATGAAGGCTATATATAAGTGAGAATCTTTTCATCAATTTCTATCATTAAACAGTTAAAACTAGGTGCACATGCTGATAACACCACCATCTGTGCAAAATAGAATTGGATGAAACCACCTGAGGGCGAATTGCAACAGGAAGTGGCTAATCCAATTTGATTGCAAACAATTCAAAACAAGCTCAAAATGCATCAAAACGGGTGCAAATAAGTCTATTCTCTACGCAATAGCAGGCTACGTAACACAGGCAAAAGCTACGACCATTTTCTACATAGTAAAGTCCAGAGCAATGAGATAATTACTAAAGGATCTGGTTTTTGAATATTAGCTGATTATTGCTTCTGGCTGAGGAATGGATAACACAGCGATGAAGAGTGCAAGCTATGAAATGTGCAGGACTGCTCAGCCATAAATCAATAAATTCTCCATCATTACCATTCCACTTTCGAACAACAAATTGGGTGAATGGCCAGTTAGGCAGATGGTGGCTGTTGATGGGGAATCAAAAATGTATATGAAGAAGGAGGTCAGAAAAGAGAAAGCAGTTCAGACTATATTATTTTCCAGCCTTGTAGGTTTCTGCATTTCAATGCTCATCCAGGTTTTTTAATGCAGGATGAGTGTTTCTATCTCAATCACAGTTCCGACAGGGACATCTGGATGCTCCATGACTATTCATTAGAGAAAGCCTAATCTCAATAGACAATAGGAGTAGGCCATTCGGCCCTTCGAGCCAGCACCATCATTCAATGTGATCATGGCCGATCATCCCCAATCAGTACCCCGTTCCTGCCTTCTTATCCCCTGACTCCGCTATCTTTAAGAGCCCTCTCTCTTGAAAGTATCCAGAGAACCGGCCTCCACCACCCTCTGAGGCAGAGAATTCCACAGACTCACAACTCTCTGTGAGAAAAAAGTTCATCGTCTCTGTTGTAAATGACTTCCCCCTTATTCTTAAACAATGGCCCCTGGTTCTGGACTCTCCCAACATCGGGAACATGTTTCCTGCCTCTAGCGTGTACAAACCCTTAATAATCTTATCTGTTTCAATAAGACACCCTCTCATCCTTCTAAACTCCAGAGTATACAAGCCCAGCCACTCCATTCTCTCAGCATATGGCAGTCCCTTCATCCCAGGAATTAACATTGTAAACCTACGCTGCACTTCCTGAAATTCGGTTCTTCCTCAAATTAGGGAACCAAAACTGCACACAATATTCCAGGTGTGGTCTCACTAGGGCCCTATACAACTGCAGAAGGGTCTCTTTGCTCCTATACTTAACTTCTCTTTTTATAAAGGCCAACATGGCATTCACTTTCTTCACTGCGTGCTGTGCCTGCATGCTTACTTTCATTGCCTGATGGACAAGGACCCCCAGATACCATTGTAGTTCCCATTTTCCCATTTAGATAGTAATCTGTTTTCCTGTTTTTGCTACCAAAGTGGATAACTTCATATTTATCCACAGTGAACTGCATCTGCCATGCATCTACCCACTCACTCAACCTGTCCAATCACCCTGCATTCTCATAGCATTCTCCTCACAGTTCACACCGCCACCCAGCTGTGTGTCATCTGCAAATTTGCTAATGTTACTTTGAATCACTTCATCTAAATTATTGATGTAAAATGTAAATAGCTGCGGTCCCAGCACCGCGCCTTGTAGTCACTAGTCACTGCCTGCCATTCTGAAAGGGACCCGTTAATACCTACTCTTTATTTCCTGTCTGCCAACCAATTTTCTAACCATGTCAGCACTCTACCCCCAATTTCATGTGCTTAATTTTGCCCACCAATCTCCTATGTGGGACTTTATCAAATGCTTTCTGAGTCCAGGTACACTGCATCCACTGGCTCTCCCTTGTCCATTTTCCTAGTTACATCCTCAAAAAATTCCAGAAGATTAGTCAAGCATGACTTCCCTTTTGTAAATCCCTGCTGACTTGGACCGATCCTGTTACTGCTATCCAAATGTGCTGCTATTTCATCTTTTATAATTGACTCCAGCATCTTCTCCACCACTGATCTCAGGCTAACTGGTCTATAATTCCCTGTTTTCTCTCTCCCGCCTTTCTTAAAAAGTGGGATAACATTAGCTACCCTACAATCCACAGGAACTGATCCTGAATCTATAGAACATTGGAAAATTATCACCAATACATCCACGATTTCCTGAGCCACTTCCTTAAGTACCCTGGGATGCAGGCCATCAGGCCCTGCAGATTTATCACCCTTCAGTTCCATCAGTCTATCCAGCACCATTTCCTGCCAAATGTGGATTTCCTTCAGTTCCTCCGTCATCCCAGATCCTCTGGCCACTAGTACATCAGGAACATTGTTTGTGTTGTCCTTAGTGAGGATGGATCCAAAGTACCTGTTCAACTCATCTGCCATTTCCTTGTTCCTCATAATAAATTCACCTTTTTCAGTCTTCAAGGATCTCAAATTCATGTTGAATTAATCTCTTGGCCACTGATTAGCTCCTCAATTAACTGCTGTTATTATTGGATGAAAACGAACTGTTGTCAATGTATACAATCTTAGGAATGGGCTGAGTTATTAACTACCTTCAATGGAATCTGACTGCATTTAACACATACAAGAGTATGTCCTATGTCCTTGTGTTTCATGGTACCTTCAATTACATCAAGATTGGAGAAAGATTTAAAGGGGACCTGAGAGATAACTTTATTTAACAAACTGAGGGTGGTGGGTATGTGGACCACACTGCCTAAGGAAGTGGTAGAGGCAGGTACAATTATATGTTGGAAGAGAGGACAGGCAGGTAATGGGGCAACATGGGTGAGGAGGGTTATTTGAAAGGCAGATGGTTGCACACAGGCCAGAGAATGAAAATACAGTAGGTGTGAGACAAAGGGATAGAAGAGTTATGAATCGTGAAACTAGAGGAAGGAATGTAGGTGGAAGTGGAGGGGAAAGGGGGAAATAGATGCGAGACAAGGTGGGGCATAGAGGCGGGTGTATATGGGGGACGAAAAGAGGGGGGGGGGGGGGGTATGTAGTTACCTAAAATTGGAAAATTCAATGTTCATACCATTGGATTGCAAGCTATCCAAGTAAAATATGAGGCGTTTCTCCAGTTTGCATGTGGCCTCACAATGGAGGAGGCACAGGACAGAAAGGTCAGTCGGAGAATGGGAAGAGGAGTTAAAATTAATAGTGACTGGGAGACCCTGCATGTTTTGGCTGACCGAACGCATGTTCAGCAAAACGATTGCCAAGTCAATGATTGGTCTCATCAATGTACAGGAGGCCGCATCGGGTACACTGGTTAAAATGGCCTAAAGGGACTTTCGCTCTAAGCTGGAGGATGAGGCGGTTGTCCGGAAAATGTGGCAGGACTTGAATGCCATCACTTCCTACAAAGCAAAATCAGGGGGCAGCTCAATTAAGTCAGTTTTACTGTGTTCCAAGCACTATGTACTAGAAATGCCATTCCAAGGCTGTAATCTTGTTTTAGCTGAGATGTCATGTTGCATGTTTGTTTATTTTTTACGCTGTTTTATAGATCACAAACCAAATGAAGACCTTGGATGGGATTCAGATGAATTTGTAAGTCATCTTAAATACCTTTTTATAATAAGATTAACTGAAAATAGCAGCTGAAATATTTTCATTGATGTTCCTTGTAGTCTTTTGATGTTAAACCTAAGTGATGTACTTTAGACAGAGGATGATGATGATGACTATGAGGATCCAGACCAAGGACATGAATCTGCGGATGATGATGGAGATTATGAATCCCCAAATGAAGAAGGGGAAGGGCACAACAGTGACAATGATTATGAACCGCCGCCTTCAAATAATGAAGAAGCTCATCAGTCCAAAATATTTGCAGCAAAACCCATCTCCAATGACTCCGATTATGCAGGTAACATTCTAAAATCAGCACTTGGCTTCAAGTTAGCATAACTGTGTGTCATAAATAACAGAGAATTGAAGTCTCAGTGAGATTACAGGGTCAGAAGATGTATCATGACACTTGATCTGTACAAAATTCAAGAAAGTTAGGCGAAAGCTTTTCAAAGAAATAAAGAAAGACAGGAACTGTACTAGTCCATGTAGTCCTTTAAGCCTGTTCTGTCATTCAGTCATTGTGTGGAACTGGTAAACTGACTAGGATGGAGGAAGGGGATAAGCGGGAGGGGAGGGGAGTAAGTAGAAGTTATTTAATATTAAAGAATTGAATGTTCACACCACAGGGTTGTAAGCTACCCAAGCAAAATATACAGTGCCCTCCATAATGTTTGGGACAAAGACCCTTCATGTATTTATTTGCCTCTGTACTCCACAATTTGAGATTTGTTATAGAAAAAAATCACATGTGGTTAAAGTGCACATTGTCAGATTTTATTAAAGGCCATGTTTATACATTTTGGTTTTACCATGTAGAAATTACAGCTGTGTTTATACATTGAAATGCCCCCATTTCAGGGCACCATAATGTCTGGGACACATGGGTTCACAGGTGTTTGTAATTGCTCAGGTGTGGTGTTTAATTGCCTCCTTAATGCAGGTATAAGAGAGCTAGTCTTACCTCCAGTCTTTCCATCGCCTTTGGAAGCTTTTATTGCTGTTTATCAACATGAGGACCAAAGTTGTGCCAATGAAAGTCAAATAAGCCATTAATAAGCTGAAAGACGCATCCATGCCTTCATCTCCTCCCGACTGGACTACTGCAACTCACTTCTCCTTGGCATCAGCTCCACCTACATCAACCGACTCCAACTGGTCCAGAACGCAGCCGCCCGACTCATCACCCACACCAAATCCTGGCATCACATCACTCCAGTCCTCAAACAACTTCACTGGCTTCCTATCTCCCACCGGATCACCTACAAAATCCTGATCCTCACCTACAAAGCCCTCCACCATCTGGTCCCCCATTATCTCACTGACCTCCTCTCCCCCTACCAACCCTCACGGTCCCTCTGATCCACATCAGCCGGTCTCCTCTCCATCCACAAGTCCAACCTCCGCAGATTTGGGGACAGAGCCTTCTCCAGAGCAGCTCCCCGGCTCTGGAACTCCCTCCCCCAACTGATCCGCAATTCCGTGCCCCTCACCATCTTCCAGTCCCGCCTCAAGACCTATCTCTTCACTTCTGCCTATCCTTAGGCCCACGTCCCCCTCCCTTTTCATCTGTGCTTGAATTGCCTCATATTGTGTTTTGAATTGAATTCTGTCTTTAATTTGTGTACTAGTCATGTCTCTACTTTTTATTTCATTCCCCTTACATGTTTTTCCTCTACTTGCTAAATTTTTGTAAGGTGTCCTTGAGACTCTTGAAAGGCGCTCATAAATAAAATGTATTATTGTTATTATGAGACTGAGAAACAGGAATAAAACTGTTAGAGACATCAGCCAAACATTAGCCTTGCCAAAATCAACTGTTTGGAACATCATTAAGAAGAAAGAGAGCACTGATGAGCTTACTAATTGCTAAGGGACTGGCAGGCCAAGAAAGTCATCCACAGCTGATCACAGAAGAATTCTCTCTATAATAAAGAAACATCCCCAAACACCTGTCCAACACCTATAATGCCCCTGTCCCACTTATGCCCCTGTCCCACTTAGGAAACCTGAACGGAAACCTCTGGAGACTTTGCGCCCCACCCAAGGTTTCCGTGCGGTTCCCTGAGGTTGCAGGTGGTTGCCGGAGGTTGCAGGTAGTTGAAGCAGGTAGAGAGACTGACAAAAACCTCAGGGAACTGCACGGAAACCTTGGGTGGGGAGCAAAGTCTCCAGAGGTTTCCGTATAGGTTTCCAGAGGTTTCCGTTCAGTGGGACAGGGGCATAACACTTTTCAGGAATCAGGTGGGGATTTGTCCATGACCACAGTCTGCAGAAGACTTCATGAACAGAAATACAGAGCCGCAAAAATAGGATGGCCAGGTTACAGTTTGCCAAGAAGTACTTAAAAGAACAACCACAGTTCTGGACAAAAGGTCCTGTGGACAGATGAGGTGAAGATTAACTTATATCAGAGTGATGGCAAAGTATGAGCAAAGTATGGAGGAGAGAAGGAACTTCTCAAGATCCAAAGCATACCACCTCATCTGTGAAACACTGTGGTGGGGGTGTTATGGCCGGGTCATGTATGGCTGCTGAAGGTACTGGTTCACTTATCTTCATTGATTATACAACTGCTGATGGTAGTAGCATAATGAATGCTGAAGTGTATAGACACATCCTATCTGCTCAAGTTCAAACAAATGCCTCAAAACTCATTGGCTGGCAGTTCATTCTACAGCAAGACAATGATCCCAAACATAGTGCTAAAGCAACAAAGCAATTTTTCAAAGCTAAAAAATTGTAATTTCTTGAGTGGCCAAGTCAATCACCCTTTCTCAACCCAATTCAGCATGCTTTTTATATGCTGAAGGGTAAATTGAAGGGGACTGAAAGAGTAAACTGAAAGCCCCCGAAACAAGCATAAGCTAAAGGTGGCTGCAATACAGGCCTGGCAGAGCATCACAAGAGAAGACACCCAGCAACTGGTGATGTCCTTGAGTCGCAGGCTTCAAGCAGTCATTGCATGCAAAGGATATGCAACAAAACACTAAACATAACTTTTATCATTTACATGACATTGCTGTGTCCCAAGCATTATAGTGCCCTGAAATGGGGGAAACACTGCTGTAATTTCTACATGGTGAAACCAAAATGTATAAAAATGGCCTTTATTAAAATCTGACAATGTGCACTTTAACCACATGTAGGCCATTTGGCTCGAAGGGCCGAATGGCCTACTCCTGCACCTAATTTCTATGTGGTTTTTTTTCTATTACAAATCTCAAATTGTGGAGTACAGAGGCAAATAAATAAATGATGGGTCTTTGTCCCAAACATTATGGAGGGCACTGTTAGGTTCTTTTGACAACCTTCTTCTCTATCCACAACCGCAGCTTTCATGTCATTCACAAGGTTACTAATCATACATCCTCCATTCACATCCAGGCCGTCAATATGCATCCCACGCAGTAATAGTTTCATCACCAATTCCTGGGCATAGATTTTCAATTTAAAAAAAAACATCCTTCCACCACTGCTCTCTGCCTCCTATTACAAAGTAAATTTGGATCATATTAGCTAACTTGTTTTAACCTTCCGGACCAGCCTGCCAAGTAGGACCTTTCAAATACCTTACAAGTCTATATTGCTAACAGATTCAGGATCCTGGAGCAGCGAAGCAGCTGTGGTACCTGCTGTGCCCTCTTGTTACACCCTACCTCCCGTCTCCACCTATCATCTTTTATGGTAGTGTCTGGTATCCATATTATCAGAAGGATAGCCAGGCAGTGGTTTAGTGTAAAAAATCATGGCAAATGAACCAAAGCTGTGAGGTTATAACCATGAACAAACATTGAACTGATGTGACTTCAGTTTATAGTCTAAATGAAATGATGATGTCTACAACAATCTTGCATTTCGTTAGAACGTAGAACATAGAATAGACAATATCTGTGCCGATCATGATGCTAAGACCTATCTACCGGCACGTAACCCATATCCCTCCTTTCCCTGCATATCCATATGCTTATCCAGAAGTCTTTTAAATATCACTGATGTATCTGCTTCATCCACCATCCCTGGCATTCACCACCCTCTGCAAAACAAAAACTTGCCCCGCACATCTTCTTTAAACTTTGTCCTTCTCACCATAAAGCTCTGCCCTCTTGTATTTGATTTTTCTATCCTCGAAAAAAGCTTAGAAACATAGAAATTAGGTGCAGGAGTAGGTCATTCGGCCCTTCGAGCCTGCACCGCCATTCAATATGATCATGGCTGATCATCCAACTCAGTATCCCGTACCTGCCTTCTCTCCATACTCTCTGATCCCCTTGGCCACAAGGGCCACATCTAACTCCCTCTTAAATATAGCCAATGAACTGGCCTCAACTACCCTCTGTGGCAGAGAGTTCCAGAGATTCACCACTCTCTGTGTGAAAAAAGTTCTCCTCATCTCGGTTTTAAAGGATTTCCCCCTTATCCTTAAGCTGTGACCCCTTGTCCTGGACTTCCCCAACATCGGGGAACAATCTTCCTGCATCTAGCCTGTCCAACCCCTTAAGAATTTTGTAAGTTTCTATAAGATCCCCTCTCAATCTCCTAAATTCTAGAGAGTATAAACCCAGTCTATCCAGTCTTTCTTCATAAGACAGCCCTGGCATCCCAGGAATCAGTCTGGTGAACCTTCTCTGTACTCCCTCTATGGCAATAATGTCCTTCCTCAGATTTGGAGACCAAAACTGCACGCAATACTCCAGGTGTGGTCTCACCAAGACCCTGTACAACTGCAGTAGAACCTCCCTGCTCCTATACTCACCTACCTGCTCCTATACTTCTAACTGTCTACCCTATCTGTACCCTATTTAGTACTCAAACACCTGGATTATTTGCTGTATTGTGTAAGAAAAATAATCCTTTGACTCAGATATCAGTTCCCCCAAATTAACCAAATCTAATGCTTGGTTGGTTTGAGATTGGAAATGTCAAACTATTGTTGCTCTGAGCTAAAGCTGTGGAAAGTTGGTTGGCCAGAATAAAGGGTGTTTGTACAGTGTGCCTGATTTTCACCAGAGCAATTCTGTACCAAAAACTGCAAGTACTGGAAATCTGAAATAAATATAGAAATTGCTGGAAACATTTAGCATATCAGTCAACAAGTGTGGAGAGGAGTAAATATCTCATGCCATGATGGAAAGCAAGAGGGACCTTTTATTTTTTTTAAATGTAGGGCATAAAACTAATCTCATTTTAGAACCGTACAGCACAGGAACTCAATCTACAATATCTGTGCCAAACATGATGCCAAGTTAAACTAATAACCGCTGCCTGCACATGATGTCACTCGTACAGCATAGGAACGGGCTCTTGGTTGATCAGCCATGATCATATTGAATGGCGTTGCAGGCTCGTAGGGCCAAATGGCCTATTCCTGCAACTATTTTCTATGTTTCTATGTTTATGACAAACATGATGCCTAGCTGAACTGATCTCATTTACCTGCACTTGATCCATATCCCTCTATTCCCTGCACTTCTATGTGCCTATCCAAAAGCCTCTTAAGCACCACTGCCTCCACCACCACTCCGGCTAAGCGTTCCAGGCCTCCACCATCCTCTGCAAAAAATTTGCCCCACTCATCTCCATAAACCTTTCCCCTTCTCATCTTACAGCACACTTCCACCTTGGCAAAATGTTTCTGACTGTCTACCCTATCTATGCCTCTCATAATGTTATATATTTCTATCATGTCTCCCCTCAACCTCCAACATTCCAAAGAAAACAATCAAAGTCTATCCAACGTCTCCCTGTAGCTGAAACCCTCTAATTCAGGCAGCATTCTGGTAAACCTCCCCTGCACCCTCTCCAAAGCTTTCGTATCTTTTCTGCAATGGGGTGACCAGAACTGCATGTAACACTACAAATGCAGCCTTACCTAAGTCCTATAGTGCTGCATCTTGACATCCTCTTATGTTCAATACCCCTGGCAATTAATGCAAGCAGAGCCCATGCCTTCTTTACCAGCCTGTCTACTTGCACTGCCACCTTTAGTGAGCTATGAGCTTAGACTCCAAGATCTCTCTGCTCATCATTGCTGATAATTGCCATTAACTGTATACTCTCTTCTTACATTCAACCTCCCAAAGCACAACACCTCACACTTGATCGGAAAAACTCTATCTGCCATTTATCCATCCATTTCTACAGCTGATCTATATCCCGCCGTATCTTCTGACAGCCTTCCCCACAGTACAAAACTACAATTTTGGTGCCGTCAGTAAAGTTACTCACCAACCATTTATGTATATTCCAAACAGTAGAGGTCCCAGCACAGATCTCTGCAGAACTTCACTGGTCACAGACCTGCCAAATTTATATGACTACGTCATCATGACTCCCTAAGGAATCCATAAGGAATCTTACCAAAAGCCTTACTAAGATTCATGTATACAACATCCACCGCCACGCCTTCTTGAATCTCCTTTGTCACCTCGTCAAAAACTCCATCATGTTGATGAGACATGACCTGCCGCGTACAAAACCATGCTTGCTATCATTAATTAGCCTCTTCTCTTCTAGATGGGAGTAAATCCTATCTCAAAGAATTCTCTCTGCTAGTTTCCCTACCTCTGACGTGAGGCTCAATGGCCTATAATGCCCTGGATTCTCTCTAACATAGAAACATAGAAACATAGAAATTAGGTGCAGGAGTAGGCCATTCGGCCCTTCGAGCCTGCACCGCCATTCAATATGATCATGGCTGATCATCCAACTCAGTATCCCGTACCTGCCTTCTCTCCATACCCCCTGATCCCCTTAGCCACAAGGGCCACATCTAACTCCCTCTTAAATATAGCCAATGAAGTGGCCTCAACTACCCTCTGTGGCAGAGAGTTCCAGAGATTCACCACTCTCTGCGTGAAAAAAGTTCTTCTCATCTCGGTTTTAAAGGATTTCCCCTTTATCCTTAAGCTGTGACCCCTTGTCCTGGACTTCCCTAACATCGGGAACAACGGGAACAATCTTCCTGCAATCTACTTCCTTTCCTAAACAAAGGAACACCATTAGTCACTCTTAAGTCCTTTGGAACCTTGCCTATGGCTGGAGAAGAAACAAAAATCCTCATCAAAACCCCACAATCGTCTCTCTTGTATTTCTCCATAATCTAAGAGAGATTCCACCAGGCTCTGGGTACTTATCCACCTTAATGTTCTTTCAGAGCTTTAGGACCACCTCCTTCTCAATCTCAACAGTCTAAGTATATTGGTATTCTACACACTGATCCCGCAGTCCTCCGTCTTTCTCCTCTGTGAATACAGACACAAAGCACCGTACTCATTTAGATTTCAGAGAGAGGGTGAGATAAGTGAATAGAGGGATTTTAGAGCAAGGATGAGAATTTAAATACTGAGTCATTGTTTAACCATTGGCCAATTTAGATCAGATATTACATGGACCTGGTATGAGTTGGATTTAGAGCAAGTTAGAAAATAAGTAGCAGAATGTTGGATCACCTCAAGAGTAAATGGGATAGTAGAAGGGTAGCTGTGTAAAGGAGCTTTAGATGCGGCTAAATCAGCTAAATTCATAAGGTATAAGGTATAAACATGAAAATAAAATGTTATTCTTGCCTTTTAGATAAACGAACAACTCTAAAATCTGAAGGCCTACCACCCCTTCCACCTCAACGACCTGGATCAGTGCCAATTGTACCGGCTGGAAAGCGCAGTATGGTAAGTGAATATTGAGTTATAGCGTGATACAGTATGGTGGGCAGAAACATTCAGCGACACCATTCATTTGTCTTTATCATTTTATTTCCTGCTTTTTGATAAATAGTTGTATTATTGAGTGAAATCAAAGAGTGGGACACAAAACCTGACATTAAAAACATATCTGATGATGCAATGTGGAAGCAAAGAGTTAAACATTCTCCTTATCCCAACTCTCTATTGAGAGAGAGGCACAAAATCCTGGAGTAACTCAGCAGGACAGGCAGTATCCCTGGAGAGAAGGAATGGGTGACAGTTCAGGTTTAGACCCTTCAGACTAGTCAGGGGGAAAAGGAAACGAGAGGTATGGATGGTGATGTAGAGAGACATCATAATCATAATTTATGTGCCAAGTATGTTTTGCAACATACGAGGAATTTGATTTGCCTTACAGTCATATCAATAAAATGCAACAAGACACACAAAATACATTTTAACATAAACATCCACCACATTCCTCACTGTGATGGAAGGCAAAAAAAAAGCTCAATCTTTGTTCTCCCACGGACGGGGTCTCGAGCCTTCTGTTGATGGGACGATCTTGGCTCCCGTAGCCGGCGGTCAGGCCCTCCGCGTCGGGGTGATCAAGCTCCTGCATTGGGGGGGATATCAGCTCCCGCTGCTGGGCGATCGACCCCGGGTCGGGGCTGGTCGAACGTTCTGTGACTTTGGAGCTTCCCGACATTGATCTCTACATGAGATTGCGAGCTCCTCAATGGTGAAATCTGCAGGCCGCGGTTGGTGTGTCAATCCCAGGCAAGGGATCGGCTCCGATGGTAAGTCCACACCCCGCGGTGGGGCTCAAAGTCAGTCCCAAGCAAGGCCGCCAACTCCATGATGTTAGGCTGCAGAGCGACCGGATACACGATCCGGAAAACAATCGCATCTCCGGCAAAGTAAGAGATTGAAAAAAGTCCCCCCACCCCACATAAAACAAACCAGAGAACATTAACAGAAACTTTTAAAACACATTAACGGGACTGAGGTGGAGCGCGTCTCCAGCTATAAATTCCTCGGAGTCCATATCTCGGAGGATTTGTCCTGGTCCCTCAACACCTCCAAGCTGATCAAAAAGGCACAGCAGCGCCTTTACTTCCTGAGGAGGCTCAAGAAAGCTCACCTGTCCCCCCAGATCCTGACCAACTTTTACCGCTGTACCATAGAGAGTATCCTGACCACCTGCTTCACGGTATGAATCAGCAGCTGCACTGCTGCGGACAGGAAGGCACTACAACGGGTGGTGAAAAGCGCACAGCACATCATCGGTGTCCTGCTCCCTGCCATGGATGCCCTCCACCGAAAACGGTGTCTGAGACGGGCTGGGAAGATCATCAAAGACCCCTCACACCCCAACCATGGACTGTTTGCCCTCCTCCCATCAGGGAGGCGGTACAGGAGCCTCAGGTCACGTACTAGTAGGATGAGGAACAGCTTCTACAATAATACATTACACTGCTGAACTCGGAGTCCCGCCGATAGATTTCTCTGGTCCCTCCGTCCCCTTTGTTTAATTATTCTGTATTTCCTGATTATTCTGTATCTTCCCTCTTTCTATTTTTTTTGTTTTCTTTATGTACAACTACTACGGACTGACGCAAAACTGCATTTCGTTGTACTGATACTTGCATTTGTGCGATGACATTAAAGTTGAATTGAATTGAATTGAAAAACAACAAAAAAGACGAAAAGACAAACAGATCGTTGGCAAGGCTGCTAGCACTGACGGCGCCACCCGGTGGACATAGAACAAATGAATGAAAGAAATGCGAAAAAGTTTTGATGATAAAATAAATAGACCATTGTTAGTTGTTTGCTAGATGAGAACGGGAACGTGGTGCGACTTGGGTGGGGACGGGATGGAGAGAGAGGGAATGCAGGGGTTACATACAGCTATTGTGGGGTTAAGATTCTCTTTAAATATGGGCCTGTGAGGTTTCCACCGTTGTTTAGACAATGTTCCTCTAAAAGGTGAGAAAAGCATACAAATTGATCCACAGATTGAATTAAACATCTTTTAAAATTCCATTTATCGCTTCTCCTAATATCCTTAACCTCCCATCATAATATTGACATATTTTCCAATCATGCTTTCTGAGTACATAATTTCTTGAGTTAAACATGTTGCAAACTACTCATCTTTCTTATCCAAAAATGAAGATAATGCGACAGGTTCAGCCTCCAAAGTCTTGTACAAATGCAACATAATATTCCAACTTCTACAGTGCATTCAGAAAGTATTCAGACCCCTTCACTTTTTCCACAATTTGTTATGTTACAGCCTTATTTAAAAATGGATTAAATTCATGTTTTTTTATCATCAATCTACACACAATACCTCAGAATGAAGAAGCGAATCCAGGTGTTTAGACATTTTTGAAAAGTAATTAAAAAGAAATAACTGAAATATCACATTGACATAAGTATTCAGAACCTTTGCTATGACACTCAAAAATAAGCTGAGGTTCATTGTGTTTCCATTATTATCCTTGAGATGTTTCTACAACTTGATTGGAGTCCATCAGTAGTAAATTATATAGATTGGACATGTTTTGGAAAGGCACACACCTGTCTATATCAAGTCCCACAGTTGACAGTGCATGTCGGAGCAAAAACCAAGCCATGAAGACGAAGGAATTGTCCGTAAACATCCGAGACAGGATTGTGTCGAGGCACAGATCTGGGGAAGGGTATAAAACAATGTCTGCAGCATTGTCCCGAAGAGCACAGCGGCCTCCATCATTCTTAAATGGAAGAACTTTGGAACCACCAGGACTCTTCATAGAGCTGGCCGCAAAGTCAAATTGAGCAATCGGGGGAGAAGGGCCTTGGTCAGGGAGGTTCCTCTGTGGCAATGGGAGAACCTTCCAGAAGGACAACTATATCTGCAGCACTCCACCAATCAGGCCTTAATGGTAGTGGCCAGTAAAAGGCACATGACAGCCCGCTTGGAGATTGCCAAAAGGCACCTAAAGGACTCTCAGACCATGAGACACAAGATTCTCTGGTCTGATGAAACCAAGATTTAACTCTTTGGCCTGAATGCCAAGCATCACATCTGGATGAAACCAGGCACCGCTCATCACCTGGCCAATACCATACCTACGGTGAAGCATGGTGGTGGCAGCATCATGCTGTGGGGATGGTTTTCAGCGGCAGGAACTGGGAGACTAGTCAGGTTGGAGGAGAAGATGAACGAATCAAAATACAGAGAGATCCTTAATGAAAACCTGCTCCAGAGCGTTCTGGACCTCAGACTGGGGCGGAGGTTCACCTTCCAACAGGACAACGACCCTAAGCACACAGCCAAGACAATGCAGGAGTGGCTTTGTGACAAGTCTGTGAATGTCCTTGAGTGACCCAGCCAGAGCCCAGACTTGAACCCGATCGAACATCTCTGGAGGGACCTGAAAATAGCTGTGAATCGATGCTCCCCATCCAACCTGACAGAGCTTGAGAGGATCTGCAGAGAGGAATGGGAGAAATTACCCAAATACAGGTGTGCCTAACTTGTAGCGTTATACCCAAGAAGACTTGAGGCTGTAATCGCTGCCAAAGTTGCCTCAACAAAGTACTGAGTAAAGGGTTTGAATACTTGTGTAAATGCGATATTTCAGTTATTTCTTTTGAATGACTGCAAAAATTTCCAAACACCTGTTTTTGCTTTTTTATTATGGGTATTGTGTGTAGATTGATGATAAAAAAAAAAAGAATTTAATCCATTTTAGAATAAGGCTGTAACGTAACAAAATGTGGAAAAAGTGAAGGGGTCTGAATACTTTCTGAATGCACTGTACACTCTATTCCCTGATTGTTGAATGCCAGTGCGAAAAGCCTTCTTCACCACCATATCTACCAGTGACTCCACTTTCGGGGAACTATGTTTTCTGAGACCACTCTGCTCTACAACGTTCCCGAGGACACTATTATTCACTATAAACGTCCTTCCCTGAATCGACTTCCCAAACAGCAACACATGGTGAGGCCGCCTTTGGAGTATTTTGTTCTGTTTTGATTCCCCTGCTGTAGGAAGGATACTGTTAAGCTAGAAGGAGTGCAGAGAAGATTTACATGGATGTTGTCAGGACTTGTGGGTCTGAGCTATAATGAGAGGTCTGGGACTTTATTCCTTGGGGGGTGGCAAATGTTGTGCCTCTATTTAAGATAGGCTGCCAGGAAAAGCCTGGGAATTTTAGACCAGTGAGCCTAATATCTGTGTTAGGCAAGCTACTCAAAAGTATTCTGAGGGCTATGATATACATGTACTTGGGTGGACAGTGTCTGATTAGGGACAGTCAGCATGGTTTTGTACATGGAAGATCGTGTCTCACTAATCTGAGTTTTTTGAAGTAACCAAAAAGGTTGATGAGGGCAAAGCTATAGACATTGTCTGAATGAACTTCAGCAAGGCATTTGGTAAGTTTCCACATTTTAGACTGCTCTAATCGTATGGGATTCAGGGAGAGCAAGCTGACCGGATAGAGAAAAGGACACGAAGTGCTGGAGCCAGGCAACATCTTTGGAGAACATGGATGAGGTGGAATTTGGGGCCGAGACCCTTCTTCAGACAGGATAGAAAATTGGCTTCATGGAAGGAAGCAGAGGTGATGGTGTAAGGTTTTTGTTCAGACTGGAGGCCTATGGCCAGTGGTATGCCTGGCGGTGATGGGTACATTGCTATTTGCGCCGACCAAGATGCCCCATATACACTATGAGGTCCCATCTGCCTGTGTTGGGCCAGATCCCTCTCCTTTCCTATCCATGTACCTGTCCATATGACTTTTAAATACTGTCTCAACTACATCCTCTGGTAGCTTGTTCCATATATCCACCATCCTCATGTTGATGGTGGATGTATGCCACTCAGGTTCTTATTAAATCTTTCACCTATGTCCTCTGGTTCTTGATTCCCCTACCCTGGGTAAAAAAACTAGCCTGTCTATCCCCTCATGATGTGTACACCTCTAAAAGATCACCCCTCATCCTCTCACGCTCCAAGGAATGAAGTCATAGCCTGCACAACCCCTCCCTAGAGCTCGGACCCTGATGCCCTGGCAACATCCCCATACATCTTATCTGCACTCCTTCTAGCTTATCCTGACCAAGAGACCAAAACTGAACACAACAGAAGACTGTGACTCCATCAATGTCTTGTACAATTGTAACATAACATCCCAACATTTATCTTCAATACCCTGACTGATGAAGGTCAATGTGCTGAAAGCCTTCTTGACCACCCTATCTACCTGTGACACCACTTTTAAGGAACACTCCTAGATCCCTCAGCTCTACAACACTGGTCAGGGCCCTGCTATTCACTGTAAAGGTCCAGCCCAGTTTGGCTTCCCGATATACTTATCTTGCACTTATCTGCATTAAACTCCCTTCCTCAGCCCAGCATTTACTCTAGCACTTTGTGTCCTTTTCTCGATCCAGTCAGCTAGCTCTCACTGGATCCCATGCAACCTAATCATAATCATACTTTATTAGCCAAGTATGTTTTGCAACATATGAGAAATTTGATTTGCCATACAGTCATACCAATAATAAGCAACAAAACGCACAAAATACATTTTGACATAAACATCCCCCACATCCCTCACTGTGATGAAAGGTGGAAAAAAAAAGTTAAATCTCTTCCCTTCTTTGTCCTCCCCCACCCTCCATATAAAACAAACCAGAGAACATTAACACAAACCTTTAAAAACACAGAGGTCACCCATACAGTAGTTCTATCCTAAATAAGGACAAAACGGAGATAATTGTTTTTGGTGCTAAAAAAGAAAGGCTTAAAGTAACCCAACACATTCACTCTCTGTCCTTGAAAACTTCAAACAAAGCCAGAAATCTCGGGGTTATTATGGATTCAGATTTACATTTCGACAGTCACATCAAATCAGTAACAAAATCGGCCAACTACCACCTCAAAAACGTAGCAGGATTAAGAGGACTCATGTCAGCTCAACACTTAGAAACACTTGTACATGCCTTTATTACTAGTAGGCTAGATTATTGTAACAGTCTCCTTGCAGGTCTTCCGAAAAAAACTGTCAGGCAGCTACAGCTTGTTCAGAATGCTGTTGCTAGAGTTCTAACAAAGACCAAAAAATTTGAACACCTTACACCAATTCTTAAATCCTTACATTGGCTCCCTGTATGTCAGAGAATTGATTTCAAAATCCTGCTGCTCACCTATAAATCACTACATGGTTTAGGGCCAATGTATATCACTGACATGCTTCCACTACATAAGCCTTCTAGACCGCTAAGATCTTCTGAAACCAATCTGTTAGTGATTCCCAGAGTAAATACAAAACATGGGAAAGCAGGATTTAATTACTATGCAACAAATAGCTGGAATAAACTTTCTGAAGATTTAAGACTTGCTTCAATTTTGACCACTTTTAAAATAACTTTTAGGTACACAAAAATGCTCGAGAAACTCAGCGGGTGCAGCAGCTTCTATGGAGCGAAGGAAATAGGCGACGTTTCGGGCCAAAACCCTTCTTCAGACTGATGGGGGGTGGGGGGGAGAAGGAAGAAAAAAGGGAGGAGGAGGAGCCCGATGGCGAGGGGATGGGAGGAGACAGCTCGAGGGTTAAGGAAGGGGAGGAGACAGCAAGGGCTAACAAAATTGGAAATTTGGAAAGTGGTGAAATCATTGGACAAAGTCAGCATGGATTTGCGAAAGGTAAATCATGTCTGACGAATCTTATAGAATTTTTCGAGGATGTAACTAGTAGCGTGGATAGGGGAGAACCAGTGGATGTGGTGTATCTGGACTTCCAGAAGGCCTTCGACAAGGTCCCACATAAGAGATTAGTATACAAACTTAAAGCACACGGCATTGGGGGTTCAGTATTGATGTGGATAGAGAACTGGCTGGCAAACAGGAAGCAAAGAGTAGGAGTAAACGGGTCCTTTTCACAATGGCAGGTAGGGGGGTACCGCAAGGCTCAGTGCTGGGACCCCAGCTATTTACAATATATATTAATGATCTGGATGAGGGAATTGAAGGCAATATCTCCAAGTTTGCGGATGACACTAAGCTGGGGGGCAGTGTTAGCTGTGAGGAGGATGCTAGGAGACTGCAAGGTGACTTGGATAGGCTGGGTGAGTGGGCAAATGTTTGGCAGATGCAGTATAATGTGGATAAATGTGAGGTTATCCATTTTGGTGGCAAAAAACGGGAAAGCAGACTATTATCTAAATGGTGGCCAATTGGGAAAGGGGGAGATGCAGCGAGACCTGGGTGTCATGGTACACCAGTCATTGAAGGTAGGCATGCAGGTGCAGCAGGCAGTAAAGAAAGCGAATGGTATGTTAGCTTTCATTGCAAAAGGATTTGAGTATAGGAGCAGGGAGATTCTACTGCAGTTGTACAGGGTCTTGGTGAGACCACACCTGGAGTATTGCGTACAGTTTTGGTCTCCAAATCTGAGGAAGGACATTATTGCCATAGCGGGAGTGCAGAGACGGTTCACCAGACTGATTCCTGGGATGTCAGGACTGTCTTATGAAGAAAGACTGGATAGACTTGGTTTATACTCTCTAGAATATAGGAGATTGAGAGGGGATCTTATAGAAACTTACAAAATTCTTAAGGGGTTGGACAGGCTAGATGCAGGAAGATTGTTCCCGATGTTAGGGAAGTCCAGGACAAGGGGTCACAGCTTAAGAATAAGGGGGAAATCCTTTAAAACCGAGATGAGAAGAACTTTTTTCACACAGAGAGTGGTGAATCTCTGGAACTCTCTCCCACAGAGGGTAGTTGAGGCCAGTTCATTGGCTATATTTAAGAGGGAGTTAGATGTGGCCCTTGTGGCTAAGGGGATCAGGGGTATGGAGAGAAGGCAGGTACGGGATACTGAGTTGGATGATCAGCCATGATCATATTGAATGGCGGTGCAGGCTCGAAGGGCCGAATGGCCTACTCCTGCACCTAATTTCTATGTTTCTAAAATTGGGAGAATTCAAAGTTCATGCCACCTGGACGCAAGCAACCGAGGCGGAATATGAGGTGCTGTTCCTCCAATTTCCGGTGTTGCTCACTCTGGCAATGGAGGAGACCCAGGACAGAGAGGTCAGATTGGGAATGGGAGGGGGAGTTGAAGTGCTGAGCCATCGGGTGTTCAGGTAGGTTATTGCGGACTGAGCCGAGGTGTTCGGCGAAACAATCGCCCAACCTCCGCTTAGTCTCCCCGATGTAAATCAGCTGACATCTAGAGCAGCGGATGCAGTAGATGAGGTTGGAGGAGATACAGGTGAACCTTTGTCGCACCTGGAACGACTGCTTGGGTCCTTGAATGTAGTCGAGGGGGGAGGTGAAGGGACAGGTGTTGCATTTCTTGCGATTGCAACGGAAAGTACCCGGGGAGGGGGTGGTTCGGGAGGGAAGGGAAGAATTGACAAGGGAGTTGCGGAGGGTGCGGTATTTGTCGGCTTGGGGTGCGCCCTTGTTGCGAGTGCGGGGATGGGCAGAGAGAGCAGTGTTGCGGGGTATGGATGAGACCCTGGTGCGAGCCTCATCTATGGTGGCGGAGGAGAATCCCCGTTCCCTGAAGAACGAGGACATTTCCGATGTCGCCATGTCTTCCCTCAAAGTAATGTGTCCTCAAGACATGGCAAATGTCCCAAATTCTCCAGTCGCCATGTCTTCCCTCAAAGTAAAATCAGAGGAGATATATTTATTAAGGACATTTCTCAGCTCCAGTAGCTCTACACATATATGACTGGTTTGATTTCTGAGGGGCGTTACCCTTAATCTACATCAAAACCCTTTGGATTTCCCCTAATATTAGCTGCCAGAGCTATCCCCTGCACTTTTTTGCCCTCCTGAGTTCCTTCCTGAGTTCACAAAACTCCTGGGAATACAATTAATTGCAGCTGCCTACCCCTGTCACATGCCTCCACTTTCCTGACCAGAGCTTCCATTTCTCTCGTCGACTAAGCTTCCTTACGCCCACCTACCTTGTCCTTCACTCTAACATGCTTTGCATGCCCTGAACTTTTGTCATTACATTTTTAAAAGAATCCCACTTTCTTGACATTCCTTTGCCTACAAAACAACCAACTCTAATCTACTTCAGCAAGTTCCTGTCCAATACCATCAAAGTTTGCCATGTCCCAATTCAGAATTTTAACTTGATGCCCGCCCTGTCTTTATCAATAACTATGTTAAAGCTAATAGAACAGTTATCGCTGGTCTCAAAAGGCTCACGCAAGGATAGTTTAGTCATGTGCCATTCCCAATATCTGAAGAGTAGGTCAACCTTTGCCCTCTCCCATGTAGAGCCCTCCACATATTGCCTGAAGAAACTTCCCTGAACACATTTTCAAAATTCAGTAGGTTTCTAATGGTCAGTCCAGGTGAATTTGGGGGCAGAATGGAAGTTAGTGATCCCACCACAAGTCATATCTTCCTGTCTCCACCCCTTTCCGCCTTCCACTGGATTCCGATTCAAAACGTCACCTATTCCTTTTCTCCAGAAATTCCACCTGACCAGCTGAGGTACTCCAGTACTTTGAAGACAGAACTCTCTTCAATGTAAACCAAGATCTGCAGTTCCTTCCTACACTTGTGCCAACATGCACAACAACTTACCCTCCCCTATGAGATTGTCATGCAACCGTTTAGAGACATCCTGGACCCTGGCACCAGTGAATGATAGGGCTCTGGGGAGTGTTGTAGAGCAGAAGGATCTAGGAATGCAGGTGCATGGTTCCTTGAAGGTGGAGTCGCAGGTAGGGTGATCAAAAAGGCTTTTGGCACATTGGCCTTCATTAGTATTGTATAGAAATTGAGCGGTCATATTTCAGTTGTATAAGACGTTGGTGAGGCCACATTTACAGTGTTGTGTACAGTTCTAGGCACCATGTTATAGAAAATATCGTGTCAAGCTCTTGCCAATAGTAGGTGAATCGAGGACTAGAGAACATAGGTTTAAGTTGAAGTGGAAAAGATTTAATAAGAATCTGAAGGGTAACTTTTTCACACAAAAGGTAGTGGGTGTATGGAAGAAGCTGCCAGAGGAGATAGTGGAGGCAGGGACTATCCAACATTTAGGAAACAGTTTGACAGGTGCATGGATAGGACAGGTTTGGAGGGATATGGACCAAACAAGGGCAGGTGGGACTAGTGTAGCTGGAACGTTGGTCAGTGTGGGCAAGTTGGGCCGAAGGGCCTGTTTCCACACTATCTCTCTATGACTATGACCAGGGAGGCAACACGCTATCGTGGAGTCTTGATTTCTCCCACAGAATATCCTATCTACCTCCTAATGGGCTTGTCCCGCTTAAGCGACTTTTTAAGCAACTGCAGGAGACTATGCATTAGCCACATGGTCGCCACATGTTCGTCGCTGGTTGCCGGGGAGTCACCTTCATGGTCGTGAGGAGTTCCCGCATTCTGGGAACTAGTCACGGCCTCATTATGGTCGCCGCAAATTTTTCAACATGTTGAAAAATTTACCATGGAGAGTAGCGAGAATTCTCGTGCCGTAGGTGGGTCGCCTGGAGGTGCTAGCGGGTTGCCAGGAGGTCGAAGGTTCTCGTAGGTTGTAGCCGGTGCTGACCGGTGAATTTCATTGACTCATTGGGAAAAACCAAACATAAGCAGTAGTTTTCAGAACCAAGGATAACTGACTGGTAATGTTAATGTCCGCCGAACTTCATAGCCGTGTATCTCTGGCTTCTTAAAAGTTGTCTCCACTCCTCTTCCCCCCTCTCTCCCCCTTCTTTCCCCCATCCCCCCCCTCTTTTAAAGGACTTACCGCACACTGTGCTTTTTAGCTTCTTAATTACAGCGTCAACCTTCCTGTTCATCACAGTGTGTGCCTATCACATTGGCTTTGCACCGTGTGAATTTCACTCAGACAACGCTCCCCCCGCTTGCTCTGTCCCCCCGCCTGCATAACGGGCTGGTGAAGGAAGCGAGGTGTGTGTGTGTGTGTGTTCCACTCTGACAGTCGCCATTCCAGTTGCCGGTTTTTTAGGCGACTGCCATCAACTTGACATTCACCGGCAGTCACCTGAAAAATCGCCCAAGTGGGACAGGCCCATAACTAAGGAGAACACTACCACTATGGCTCCGCGTGACATTACTCTTCTCCACTGTGCCTCACAGCCCTGCCTGCTTCTTCTGCTCACCCCAGTCAAGTCAAAAATGCATACCTGTTTAGAAGGGAATGGTCAGAGGGGTCACCTCCATTTTGGTCTACTCCCTTTCCTTGTGGTCACCCACCTACTCATTTCCTGTACCTTAGTTGTGACCACTTCACTATAACACTTCTCCATGAAGTTCTCATTCTCATCAATGATGCAGAGGTCATCCAGTTGCTGCTCCACTTCCCTAACAAGACCTTCTCACAGCACTTATGAATCTTGAGCTAATTTACCCTCGACACAGCCTCTCTCCCAATATGGCTGCTTCCATTAGGTCACTCAGCTAATTTATTAGTTGCTCAATTCGCCAATTTTGATCACCCAACCAATTCAATGGGTAGCTTTTCAATATCTCTCATTCCAGCTCTGACACTGAAATTAACTCACTACCCCGATCCACGGGCTAGCTTTTTAATTCTCCCATTTCTGTTCCAACACCAAAATTAACTGGCTCCAACAATCCAAGGGCTAGATTTTCAATTCTCCTGCTCCTGCTGTCAACAGTGGAGTCAACAATGGTGACGGAAAAAGAGCAGTGAAGGCTTGTCAATCTTTCACCCACCATCACCTCACTTTTAGGAAATGTACAAGGAAAATTAGAGCTTCTGGATTCTTCGTCCTTCACGCTACTTCACATGAGAGGGTAGTATAATGCAAGAGACTTTTCCCAAATTTTGCACCAATCAGCGTTAAAATGAGAGGTTATATACTGAAACCCCAATCACCCAGAAGTTGAAATGCTTATTTTTATTATTTCTTGCAATGTGACCATCTCTGATCATTTATTTGAAACCCTTGGTTATCTGGAAAGGGATATATAAATTACCTGCACAGAAAAGTACCCTCTCTTCAACAATCAACTCCCTACACCCATGATTCTGAGGTTCACCTGTGAAAGTATAATGCATCGATGCACGAGATTCATGCTTGGTGGAATCCCTTGAATAAGCCCCAGCGTCTCCGGTTTGAAGTGGGTCCACATTGTGCATTAGAGGAACTCTAATTAAAAAGGCCGATTGCGTAAAGCAGGTATACATTTTTTAACAATCCAGCCAATAGGCCCTTTTCAAATTGAGTTCTGCCATATTTCCAGTACCTGTGCAAATTAGAATTAGAAATAGATCCTTTATTTGTCATTCAGACCTTATGGTCTGAACAAAATGTCGTTACCTGCAGCCATACATACAATAATAAACAACAGAACAGACAGTAAACACAAATTAACATCCAGCACAGTGAGTCCACCAAACACCTCCTCACTGTGATGGAGGCAAAAATCTTAGGGCTGCAGTCTCTTCCCTCCTCTTCTCCCTCTGCACTGAGGCGATACCCCACCGGGCGATGGTAAATCAGTCCCGCGGCTCACCGAGCTCCGCAAACGGGCCGGTTCAAACTCCGCGGCCCGGGGGTGGTCGAAGCTGCCGCCCTCCAGTCCAGCGGACGCAGCTGTTGACGATGTCGTCCATTGGCCCGCGGCCGAACCCCGGACTCAGGCCGCCGCCGCCAGAACGCCGTCTCAGCCACCGGAGCACCGTTCCAGCCCCGAGCCGGGTCGCCCTCACGGGAGCTCCGTTAGCCTCGAGCCAGGCCGCCCTCACAAGAGCGTCTCAGCCCCTCACGGGAGTGCCGTTACCCTCGAGCTGGGCCGCCCTCATGGGAGCGCCGTTACCCTTGAGCTGCGCCGCCCTCACGGGAGCACCGTTAGCCTCGAGCTGGGCCACCCTCACGGGAGCGCCATTACCCTCGAGCTGGGCCGCCCTCACAGGAGTGTCTCAGCCCCTCACGGGAGCGCCGTTCCAGCCCCGAGCTGGGCCGCCCTCATGGGAGTGAGCCCAGGGCGAGTCCTGACAGACTCTGCCTCCGGAGCCTCGAGGTCGCCAGCTCCGCCATTAGGCCTCAGCGCAGACGGAGGCAGAGAAGGGGATATGACAAGAAAGTCGCATTCCCCCGAAGGGAGAGACAGAAAGCCCTGTTTCAACCCCCCCCCCCCCCCCACACATAACACAAACCTAAAAACCAAAAACTTAACTAAACAAGACGAAAAAAACAACACAAAAGTAAAAACAAACGGACTGCAGGCGAGCCGCAGCCATTCACCAGCGCCGCCACTTCCAGAAGTGAGGCAACAAATGAGGCAATAAAACTTACAACTTCACTTATTGGTCCAATAACAGGCAAAATTGTGAAAATTAACCCCCCGTGGCATATATAATATTTCTTGCACTAATATTGTTTAGTTATTAAGTTTAAAAACAAACACACGTTACAACAAGGATTTCAATAGATGTAACAGCAGTATTTTTAATATGCTTTCTCTTTTCCAGCCAAACATGTTCTCCAATCTATCAGTCAATGAAGATCCAGGACAGAACAAGGATCGAATCTTTCCAACCACGGGTTACATAGGTACTTTCATATTTATAGGGTTTTTTTAAATCCATGTATTTTGAACATTTAGTTTCTTTCATAATCATACTTTATTAGCCAAGTATGTTTTGCAACATACGAGGAATTTGATTTGCCATACAGTCATACCAATAAAAAGCAACAGAACACACAAAATACATTTTAACATAAACATCCACCACAGTGACTCCTCCACATCCCTCATTGTGATGGAAGGCAATAAAAAGTTAAATCTCTCCCTTTATTTGTCCTCCAATGGTCGGGGCCTCTAACCTTCATTGACGGGACGATCTTACTCCCGTAGCCAGCGGCGGGCCTCCTTGTCAGGACAATCAAGCTCCTGCATCAGGTGATATCTCATCTCCCCCGCGCCGGGCGATCTACCCCGGATCGGGGCAAGTCAAACGTCGTGCGGCTTTTGGAGCTTCCCCACGTCGGTTTCTTACCCGAGACTTCGAACTCCTTGATGTTAAAGTCCGCAGGCTGCGATTGAGCATCGATCCTACGCAATAAATCGGCTCCGATGTAAGTCCACGCCCCGTGGTGGGGCTCAAAGTCAGCCCCGAGTAAGGCCACCAACTCCACGATGTTACGATCCAGAAAGCAATTGCATCTCCCGCAAAGCAAGAGATTGAAAAAAGGTTTCCCCCGCCCATCCCCCACATAAAACAAACCAGAGAACATTAATGCATACTTTTTGAAACATACTAAAAATAACAAAAAAAAGATGAAAAGAACAAACTCTTGGCAAGGCTGCCATCGAAGCGCCAGCGGGTGGTGTTTTTAATTTAATTTAACATCACAATTATTATGAAGCTTTAACACCTTTTTTGAGTCATCGTGATAATCCTGAATTGTAAAGCCATGGTATATCAATGGTGGATGCAAAAAGCTGGAGTAACTCAATGGGTGATGTTTCGTGTCGAGACTCTTCTTGATTGTTTTTGCCATGTAATTCACTACATTATCGACGACAGCAGGGAAAGTATTTGCAGAATAATTTTGCAGAAGTTCGATGGGCCTTCCTGAGTGTGAACCCACGGAAAGCAACTGATAGAATCTCTGGCTGCATCCTTAGGAAAAGCGTGGATCAACTAGTAGGAGTGTTCACCAACATCTTTAGTCTCTCCCTACTCAGTTCTGAGGTACCCGCCTACTTCAAGCAGACCACTCTCATCCCGGTGCCAAAGAAAAACAAGAACTTATGCCTTAATGACCACTGTCCAGTGGCCTTGAAGTTATGTTAAGCACAAATCAGATCGCCAGTGGGAATATTGTCCCAGTACTGCCATACACAAATGTTTCCAGTGTAGAAAAGGCCAACACTAAAGGCCATGGCTAAATAAGGTGGGAAAGGGAAATGTTTAATGGTTTGTGCAAGGTAAGGTTTTTACACAGCGTGTGGTGGGGCCTGGAAAGCATTGCCAGGTGCGGTGGTGGAGGCAGATCCGTGGTGTTTAAGAGGCTTTTAGTTAGGCACATGGAGTGCAGGGAATTGAGGAATATGGATCATGTGCAGGCAGATGAGATCAGTTCAGCAAGGCATCATTTTCAACATAAACATTGATGCCAAAGGGCCCACTCCTGTGCTAAACAGTTCTATGTTCTGTGTTCTATTTCAAGTCATATGCCCATTGAGTCAGTGTTGCTTTTAAAACTCAATTTATTCTTGTTTTACTTGAGTGAGAAGTTAATTATGGGCTGAGGAATTCAGTTTCTTAATGTTTTTTTCATATTATACAATTGAAAGGGTTTTATTTCCTTATTAAGCATAGGAAAGAACTCAAGCTGGCAATTAGTAAGCCAGCTCTTTAGTTTAGTTTAGTTTAGAGATACAGCGTGGAAACAGGCCCTTTGACTCGCCGAGTCCACCCCGACCTGCGATCCACACAAATTACCACTATCCTACACACACACGGGGCAATTTTACATTCATACCAAGCCACTTAACTTACAAGCCTGTACGTCTTTGTAGTATGCGAGGAAACCGAAGATCTTGGAGAAAGCTCATGTGGTCACAGGGAGAACATACAAACTCTTACAGTCAGCACCCATAGTCGGGATCGAACCTGGGGCACTGGTCTGTCAACGTTGTAATGGCCTAATTCTGTTCAAAGCCTATCACTTATGACCATATGACTCCAAGTTCCACGAGTTTGGAGTCTGACAAAGGTGTTCTTCTTATCCAGGTCTTCTAGGGACTAGAGTAGCGCCAGGGAGATGGCAATAGCCATGGACCTATTGTGGCAGTAGGCAAACATTTAATGTTTGCCATAACCAGCGTCTTGAAACATTTCATGCTGTTAGATGTCAAGGCCACTGGACGGTAGTCATTGAGATATGAGATTTTGCTTTTCTTTGCTATCGGGGTGATAGTGGTCTTCTTGAATTGGGTAGGTATCAGAGATTAAAGATGTTCGTGAACACTCCCGCTAGTTGTGTCACGCAGTTCCTAACGACGTGGCCAGGAACACTATCTGGGCTAGTTGCTTTCCTGGGGTTCACCCTCAGGAAAACTGATCTAACTTCTGCAACAGTGATCCTGGGAAAAGGCGTATTTGAGACTGACGGGACGGATGTCATTTCCCTGTTGGCCTTCTGTTCAAAGCGAGCATAGTTCATCATGTAGGGCTGCACTATCACCAGCGATGTTGCCTGACTTCGCTTTGTACAAGTTATAATATTCAGGCCTTGCCACAATCGACGGGTGCCCAAATAATTATACTGGGACACAAGTTTGACCTGATGGCTTTGTGAAGATTGTAGAGAGATTTCTTGTACCGTTCAGGATTGTTTGACGTACGCAGTGATCTTCACCTGGGAATAGACCTCACGGTACATCCATGGTTTCTGGTTGGATTGTCTTATTCGGCATGCATTCCTCTATGCAATTACTGATGATGCCAATCACGGCAGTGGCATACTTATTCAGGTTGGCCACAGATTCCCTGAATATGGACAAGAGCAGGGACACTTTATTGAAACACTACTAAATTATATTTGGACTATTTAAACATAGTTACACCATATTTGGAGTAATTTGATCTAGTGATAGTTATAGGATGAATGCGGAAAAGATTCACCAGGATGTTGGCTGGAATAGAGGGCTGTAAGTATATGCCGAGTTTGGATAAGCTGCATTTATTCTCACAGCAACATGGCATGCTGAGGAGTCTAGAACGAGATGTTTAAGGTGAGGAAAAGTTGAAATGATATTTGAGGGGACGGTATCTCACACAAAGGATTGTGGTTATCTGGAATGAACTGCCAGAGGAGGTGGTAGAGGGAGATACAATTCAACTATTTACAAGGCATTTGGATAGTTACTTAGATAGGAAAGGCATAGATTGATAGAGGCAAATGGGATTAGTGTAGGTAGAGATCGCCAATATGATCGGTGTGGAAAATGGCAGTGCTATACTTTTCTATTATTTTACCTATAAGCACAGGAAAGATAACATCAACACTGATTCTCCATATTTATATCATCAACATTGTCAAACCACATGAATAAACAGGCCTGGTGTTTGCCAAAACACAAGAATCAACGAATCTCTGAAAAATGTTCTGTATTTATTGATGGGTGGCACATCAAAAAAACTCTGACTCCCACAAACAATACACGTTTTTCAGAGGGTCTCTCTTGGCTGATGTCAACAGTGATCAGAAACCTAAAAGCAGCATATTCTATTCAACACTGATAAGGGCTATTAACCACTGTGTAATCACCATTCACCAAGAAGGGAGGTGATTAGAAAGTCTAACTTGTTTAGCTAATGAAGTGTACATCCTTTTAGCAAGGAGAAACCTTGAGTGGAGGTCCAATGGAAATTCCTTTAAGCCATGGTACAATTGGCCATTTAAAAGTACAGAACCAGGAAGTGTTGATTAAATCTCTGGACGAGATGCAACTTATTTAATTATGAATAAATGAATGAATGCATTAAAAAAAATCTCTGTAATGTTGTGCGTTCCAGCAATAAAATTGCCTTTGACTAAAAAACAATGCTGGAGGAAATCTGTGGAAGGGTCTGACAGGGTCTGTGGAAGGGAATAGATAGATGATTTTTCAAGTCAGGACCCTTCTTCAGATTGATAGAGCAGAGGGGATATAGCTAGTTGAAAGGTGAGGGGTAGAGGTGAGGCAAGGGGGCTCATAAGTGCGGCTCAGTGGTACGGCAGTAGAGTTACTGCCTTACAGCGCTAGAGACCTGGGTTCAATCCTGACCATAGGTGCTGTCTCTATAGAGTTTGCAGGTTCTCCCTGTGACTGCATGGGCTTTCTCTGGGTGTTCCGGTTTCCTCACACATTCCAAAGACGTGCAGGTCTGTAGGTTAATTGGCTTCTGTAAAAAAAATAGTCCCTAGTGTGTAGCATAAAATGAGTGTACGTGTGATTGCTGGTTGCACGGACTCTGGACCAAACGGCCTGTTTCCACGCTGTATCTCTAAACTAAACTACAAAGCAAGCAAGTGGTGGGTGGATCCAGGTGAGGAGGGATTTATTGGCAGATGAGTCTAGTGTGGAAAAGAAAGGTGGAGAAAGTAACCAAGGCTGGAGGTAATTAGAGGGGAAGACAACCTTACTAAGTCAGTGTAAATGGAGATATTAGATATTATGGATCTTATTGAAACATATAAGATTGAGGGTTTGGACACGCTAGAGGCAGAAAACATGTTCCCGATGTTGGGAGAGTCCAGAACCAGGGGCCACAGTTTAAGAATAAGGGGTAAGCCATTTAGAACGGAGATGAGGAAACACTTTGTCACACCGAGAGTTGTGAGTCTGGGAATTCTCTGCATCAGAAGGTGGTGGAAGCCCGTTTTCTGGATACTTTCAAGACAGAGCTAGATAAGGCTCTTAAAGATAGCAAAGTCAGGGGATATGAGGAGAAGACAGGAACAGGGTACTGATTGTGGATGATCAGCCATAATCACATTGAATGGTGGTGCTGGCTCGAAGGGCCGAATGGCCTACTCCTGCACCTATTGTCTATTGTCTATATTCTATCCCTCTGTCCTGCAACTTCTTCTCCTCCATGTTTCTGTCCAGCTGCTGTGGACCACGTACCTTTGTAGATTGACACAAAATGCTGGAGGAGCTCAGCGGGACAGGCAGCATCTCTCGAGAGAAGGAATAGGTGATGTTTCGGGTGGAGATCCTTCTTCAGACTTCTTCTGAAGAAGGGTCTCGGCCACAAAACGTCACCCATTCCCTCTCTCTAGAGATCCTGCCTGTCTCGCTGAGTTACACCAGCATTTTGTGTCTATCTTTGGTTTAAACCAGCATCTGCAATTCCTCCTATACCTTTCCAGATTACAGTGCAGCAACATCTGCAACTGTTGCAAACTGCAGTGTCACTTACTATCTGATGAACACCTAACACTGTTTCTAAATTATGTTAACCAGTCTTGCTTTTTATGAGAAATTCTCAAATTGGCCTTCATAATAAACACCAAGAATTGTTGTGATAATTAGTGCACCACGACGAGTACAATCCAATATTTATGCACCGCTGTTTGCTTTAAGTATTTTTCAGTTTCATCAGTTTATAACTCTTGTAAATTACTTCCTTGCAGCTCCCAAAGTCGACAGGAGCAGGAAACCTACTTTAGATCAGCCAGGCAGTGAAAGAGATTCCCCTTCAATGGGTAAGTGGAATTTCCGAACAATTCTCTTAAATCTTGCTTCAGCTGCTTCAACCTAGGACTGCACTTCTGTTACAATGCTGCTGAAGGTTTTTGATTCCATAGTCTCCACATTGAACTTTTAAACTGCTTTAACCATTCTACCTTGCCACCTCCCATTCATACAGTTCTCTAATATGGCGTTTGACTGCTTGTTCTAAAGCCAATGAGCTCAGTGTCATCTTTAATCTGAATAAGTTGCTCCAAAGCACTACATTAAAGATGCTTCCTAAACCTGTCTATTTCAGTGTTGAAGCAGCAGCGGGAGATTTCCAAACGCATCATTCTGACTGATCAAATTTGGCTAATTGAGCAGCAAATATAATTAAGGCATAGTTGAGCAGAGTGGCCATTTTGGGAAAGAGGCTGTAGGGTGGGTAAATGTGAGGCTTTGGCTCTAGAGGCTTCAGTGAGGAGGCTGAACAAATGGGGTCGAGAGTTAAACAGTCTGCTGTTTCTCGTGTGCAATTGTTGTGGTTTATTGCCTCTTGGTTTTCATGCAGTAATGATGGCAGGTAGAATGGTGCAATGTTCCTCCTGCAGGATGTGGGAAGTCAGGGAAACCTGTGGTAACCATGATGACCACACCAGTGGGAAGTGTGTCCATCTGCAGCTTCTTTAAACCCCTTTTTCATGGGGCGACTTGACGCAAGAGTTAACCAGAGTTGAACATCGTGGGAACCTCTTGCGATAACCGTACGGCATTCGTGGACCACCGTGGCGCTAACGGCAGGTACTCGTGTAACTTGGTGACTCGGGAGACAATTCAAACAAGCTTGAATTTCTCCAAGAGTGACTTGTACACTTGTGGTTGAACATTGCAACATTATATGCACGTAGTGGCCAGTGCAATATCCGTACTGACTCTTGCGTGTACCGTGGGAACTCCTGCGAACGGTGAACCCGGAAGCTGGACAGAGGGGTCAGAGGGTGAGTAAAAATTGTCTTCTGTGGGATTGAATTTAAAAAATAAAGATTTGCATCCGCATATGGACATCAACTTATTCATGAGTTATGTTAATGAGATTCAAGAAAATAACTATAATCTTTAAAAGGGACTTTACTGAAAGGTCCCGCATTTTTATGGTCCGTGAGAAATTTTTCACATGTACTTCTTTGAGAGATACAGCTCGGAGTCCTCGCCAACCAGCAATCGATGCCTTTCTGAAGCAGGGTCCGGAACGCTACCAATCAATGTTCTCCAGAGACACGTGTAAAGGAGTGAACTGCACATGCTGGTTTAAAATGAAGACAGACACAAAAAGCTGGAGTAACTCAGCGAGTCAAGCAGCATCTCTGGAGAAAAATAGGTGATGTTTCGGGACGAGACACATCTTCAGACTCAATTCCGATTAGGATGTCTGAAGAAGGGTTCCGATTCGAATCGCCACCTATACTTTTTCTCCAGAGATGCTGCCTGACACGCTGACTTACTCCAGCTTTTTATGTTTTTCTTCCCAGATCTGACTTACCTGCTGAGTTACACCAACATTTTGTGTCCGTGTTCACTATGAACATTGAATTATTTAATTTTAGGTAACTTACACTCTCTCTCTCCTGCCCACCCCCTCCTGCCCCCCCCCCCCCCTGCAGTAATTGTCGGTTAACCAGTCCAAGGTTTGCAACGCTGGTTCCCTCTTGGGATCACACTATCCCTAGCCAACAATTGGCCTATCAGGGAACCAAATATAGACATAAAGTGCTGGAGTGATTCAGTGAGTCAGGCAGCATCTCTGGAGGAAAGGGTTAGGTGACATTTCGGGTCGGGACCCCTCTTCAAAATACCCTGCTGAGGTCATCTGTTGTTGGCCCTGATTTGACCCGGTCTTTTCTTGCTTCCTGTTCCCCCCTACAATCATCCCGAAGAAGGGTCCCGACCAAAAATGGAATCTATTCCTTTTCTCCAGAGATGCGGCTTGGCCCGCTGAGTTACTCCAGCATTTTGTGTCTAACTTGCTGATTCAGACAGTTTTTGATTTACTCTGAAACACACGTTGGAAATTTAAACTTGGGCGCAACTAACATCGTCTTACCCGTGGGAACTCTTTAACTCAGCAGGCAGGCAGCAGTTAATTGTTGCTCTCTTCAGTTTCCCAGGGGGTCTGGACGGGACTGGAGTTGGGAGGGAAAGGTGGGGGAGTTGAGGGAGAGGAGGGGGAGACAGATGGGGGTGTCTTCATTTACTGGCGGCAGGTGTCTGTGACTGAAACAGGCAGGTGAGATTTCACATCCACCTTGTGTGTGCCTCTCTCTCTCTCCCTCCCTCCCTCTCACACAGGCTGAGAGACTCTGCCTCAGTAACTGTGCTCACTCCATCTGTGTCTCCCACATACACAGTAAAACTCTGCTTTGTGTGTGTATATACCAATTCAACCAAGGGAGGATATTTATAGTGTGTGAAAATAAAAGTGACATCATTTGTGCCACGTGATGATTTAATTACACTTGACAGTTACATTCAAGATTTAACGGGAAAGCTCGGGAGACGGACAAGTCACTCGCACAAATAACAGAAATGCCGAGTACCGTGGGAACTCTTTGTCTACCCCCCCGTTATATCGTGTGATATCATGATAGACCACGACCACTTCACTCTGGCTACATCTTGCGTCAAGTTGCCCGTGAAAAAGGCCTATTACATACCATGTTAGGGAACTAGATCTCCAGCTGGATGATCATCCAGGAGAATGAGAGCTTCATAGATTGGAGTTATAGTGAGATGGTCACGCTAAGTCCAGGACGAGAGTAGACGGGTGACCACATAAAAGGGAATGGGCAGAGACTGTGGGAGAACCCTCTGGCTATTCATCTTGAAAACAGGTGCACCCTTTTAGATATCATTGAGGGGGTGGACACCAGTAGCTGTCAGGCCTGTGGCACTAAGCTGGGCTCTGAGGCACAGCAAGAAAAGGAATGTCAGGCAGAGCCATAGTGGGAGGTTTGTTAGGGGCGCAGACAGGAGATTCTGAAGCAGCAATCGAGACTCCTTGATGACAGGATCAGGATGTCTCTGAGCGGCTGCATAAGATTCTCAAGGGGAGGGTGAGCAACCAGAAGTTGTTGTTCATATTGTTACAAATGATACATTTTCTCCATCCTGCCATCTGGGAAGAGGTACAGGAGCATTAGCTGCACAACCAGCAGGATGCTCCTCAGCTTCTTCCCACAGGCTATAAGACTGCTAAATGGACTTTGCCCCCTGCCAAGTATCGCGCACAAGCCCCCACACTGCAGCAGAGCCACTGTTGTGCCGCTGCCGGTCGGAACGCCTGTTGAATGTTTAGTAGAGTGTTAAATTTGTTCATGATACATGTATTTATTTATTTATTTATTTATTTATTTTAATTTCTATTTATTTTTCATGCACACTGAATGGACACTGGTTGAGTAACGTTTTTTTGTTTCCTCTGGGTATGCGAATACTCAGGAAATGACAATAAAGATATACAATGGCCTAAGTAGGAAAAGGATGGGGTCCTACTAAATCAATATAGGGAGTTAGGGAAAAGGTTAAAAAGCAGGACTGCTACAGTAGGATCTCCAGATTACTCTCGGTGCCAGTTGCTAGTGAGCGTAGGAAGAGAGAGATAGGGCAGATGAACGTGTGTGACAGGGGTTCAGATTTCTGGACCATTGCGATCTCTTCTGGGTCGGAGGTGACCTGTACAAACGGGATGGGTTGCACCTGAACTGGAGAGGAAGCGTCTTCAGACTGCTTTAGGGATATGGGAAACAAGAGATAAAGATGGTTATGTGGAGAGATAATCACAGAGGGGGAGAATCAAGAAAGGATGTTGCAGAACTCTCGTCGGAGAGAGGAGGAGAACTTCTTCAAAGTAGATGTACCTTGAGGAGATTTCGCAGTGGAGCAGACAAAATGTGGAAGAAGAAACTGCAGATACTGATTTAATCCGAAGATAGACACAAAAAGCTGGAGTAACTCAGTGGGACAGGCAGCATCTCACTTTCCAACATGATCCCAAAACATAGTAGATGCCCATTGATGCCATAATAAGAATTACAAATTTTATGCATACTGAATGTAATTTGTGGTAATTTTCTTTTCTATGAACAAGCAGCATGAATATACATTGAACTCTGAACTCCTGAATACTGGGCAGTTCTCTAACATTATAATATCTACTTAGAATCATTGAGTTATACAGCATGGAAACAAGCCATTCAGCACATGCTGAACAAGATGTCTATCTGAGCTGATCCCATTTGCCTGTGCCTGGCCTATAAAACCTCGTTTGATATCTTGTGATCAGTAATTTGTATATCTTGTGGATTATTGATATGTCTTATTTATGATTATATTTCAGTGAAGAAATCTCCATTTCCAGAAAAGGTAAGATAACATTTTATTCCACTCTTCATGAAAACACCTCAATTTGTCTCTCTTGCATGTTTGACTGATGCGAAGCAGAGTAGTTACATTATCAAATTAATTTATGGTATGTTTAGCTTTTGTAAAGATAAATCAGAAGAGAATCCTTGCACTCGAGGAATCCCCTGAAATAAGGGATGGCCACTTGTTCCCCTTTCGTGTCCATTTTCCATGTTTCAAAAGTTGACATCGCTGTCATCATCCGTCCTGAAAAGGATGCAGGCTTGTGGTAACAATTAGTAGGAGCCATCACATTACAATAGATGATGGTGGCAGCAGAATTAGCTTGGGATACTTCCACTTTCCAGCCCCGCCATGTGGATGCTTCTGCTATGGGGCCAGGGATGGCCACTATTCATTACTGTCAGAAAACCTCTCAGCAAATACCCAAACATTATATTATCCCAGTTTGATTTGCATAAAACATTAAAATGATGAAAATCATCTTAATGGTGAAAGAGTGTTGAGTTATTTTAGACTGCCTCAGCATTTAAAAATGTGAATGTCATTTTCTATTCTGGTAAGGTAAAATTGGATATGCCATTCATACTCTTACACAAGAAGTGCAACAAAGCCTTAAATTGGTGCAAACTGACACACTTCCTCAGTCAGCATCCTCACCAATTTTGGTATCTTTCGCAAACTTAATAAACAACATCTACATTTATATCCAAATCATTTATGTGTGTGTGTGTGTGTGTGTGTATATATATACAGTGGCGGACTGGCCAGGGTGTCAGCTTGCCCGATGGCAAGTGGGCCCCTGATAAAGTGGGCCCCCTATATCAAGTGGGCCCCTGATGAAGTGGGCCCCCTTTGTCTCCTGGCAACCAGTATTTTTAGACCCAGTCCGCTACTGTGTATATATATCACAAACAACAGAAACCTCATAACAGATCCCTGTGGAACTCCACTGGTCACAGGCCTCCAGCTAGAATAACACTTCCATCACAACCCTCTATCTTCAATGAGTAAGCCAGTTCTAAATCCAAACAAACATCATTGTGGATCCGACGCATCTTAATCTTCTGTATTAGCCGACCATGAATCAATACCATATTCAAATCCATATAGACTACATACACTGCCTTATCAATCACCTTTATCTCCTCCTCAAAGAACTCAATCAAGCACACAAGACCCGCCACAGGCTGAATGTCCCTAATTAGCCCTTTCTCTTCGAAATGGGAGTAAACATTCTTTCGTAATGTCCTTTCTTAAACAAAGAAACAACATTGGCACTCTCCAGTCCTCTGAGACCTTGCCTGTGGTTTGGGAACATCTTTGTCAAGGACCCAGTAATCTCTCTGGTCTCTCTCATAGGATAGATTCCATCAGGTCCTTGATATTTACCCATGGTAATGCTCTTCAAATGTCCCAACATCACCTCCTTCTCAATTATAGATTGCACTGGAATATTAGTATTCCCCACACTGACCTCTGTTCTCCATAACATTATCCTTGATGAATTAAGATGCAAAGTATTCATGTGGCATCTTACCAATATCCTCTGGCCATTCCTTGGCAAACAGGCATCCCCTTTGGGATACTGTTCAGGTAGATGACTGTTCAAGGAAGAGAAGCAGCGGCCAGGTCTGTGGCATCAGGCCTGGCTCTGAGGCACAGCGTGGGTGAAGTCAGGCAGAGTGATAGGAGGCTTAATAATTAAGGGGATAGACAGGACATTCTGTGGCAGCAAATGGGACTCCAGGATGGTCTGTTGCCTCCCTGGTTCCAGGGTTGAGGATGTATCGGAGCAGCTGCAGAACAATCTTAAGGGGGAGAGAGAGCAGCCAGGGATCAATGTGCACTCCAGTCTGCAAAGACTGACCAATCCTCCATTATCCACCCCCTCCCTGCTGCCCAACATCAGTCTGGCCACTTCCCCATCACTAACAATAGAAATTGAGGAAGTCCAAAAGCTATTGGACTAGTATAGAAACTGGGATGTAATGTTAAAATTGTACAAGGCAGTGGTGAGACCAAATCTGGAGTATAGTGTACAATTTTGGTCGCCCAATTATAGGAAGGATGTCAACAAAATAGAGAGAGTACAGAGGAGATTTACTAGAATGTTGCCTGGGTTTCAACAAATAAGTTACAGAGAAAGGTTGAATAAGTTAGGTCTTTATTCTCTGGAGCGCAGAAGGTTAAGGGGGGACTTGATAGAGGTCTTTAAAATGATGAGAGGGATAGACAGAGTTGATGTGGACCAGCTTTTCCCTTTGTGAATACGGAAGATTCAAACAAGAGGACATGACTTCAGAATTAAGGGACAGAGGTTTAGGGGTAACATGAGGGGGAAGTTCTTTACTCAGAGAGTGGTAGCGGTGTGGAATGAGCTTCCAGTGGAAGTGGTGGAGGCAGGTTCGTTGGTATCATTTAAAAATAAATTGGACAGGCATATGGATGAGAAGGGAATGGAGGGTTATGGTATGAGTGCAGGCAGGTGGGACTAAGGGAAAAAAGTTGTTCGGCACGGACTTGTAGGGCCGAGATGGCCTGTTTCCGTGCTGTAATTGTTATATGGTTATATGGTTATTAGGAGACAGAAAAGCCGGAAATCTCCAGTACCGGACAATGTTTCCCCCTCTACTCTCAGGCACTGTGCCGAACAACTGGCACCAGTCTACACAGACAATTTCAAATTGTCCCTGTAATTGCACTGTCCATGCCTGCTTCAAAGTCTCCACCATTGTTCCTGTGCCTAAAAATCCAAGGATCACTGGTCATAATGCCTACAGGTCTGTCGCACTGGCCTCTGTCATTATGAAAACATCGAAAGACACGCTGGCCCACCTGAAAAATGATTCTCCCTTGAATTTCCACATCAGGGGGGCAAGGAAAGAGAAACACAAAAGAAGGGAGAAGACATTTTGAGCAATATTTAACATGACATTTTCTGCTAGGTAAATTTCAGTCATGCATCACTTCATGTATTAAATATTTAATTACAAATATTTATGTTAACATCAACATTTTTTTGTTTCTGCAGCTTTGCCAGCAGCCACCCAGGTAAGCAATATTTCAGATATATTTTTTTACCCTGACTCCTTATTCCCTTCACCATCTGAACATGGCCATATAGGGTCCACATGAACCTGATAGTCCAGATTCAGTCCATGGCCTTGGTTCATGAGTTCCCCAAGAAGAGATTTCCATCCTTTCATTTTACCTGGGAACTCGTTTTTCCTGGGAACTCTGGGCAAAGGAAAGGTAATTCCACCAGGTTACTTGCCAATCACTTCATTTCATTTCTGTGAAAGAGAACATTAATCTTCCACACGTTTGTTCAAGGTGAAATGTTACAAGGGACAGCAGGGATGTGGAATTGATCTAACAAATCAGATTAGACATGATATTGAATGGTGCCATGGATCTGAGGGGTCAAGTGGTCCATTCTTGCTTTTAATTCATATGTTTGTATCTATACATGTATGATCTGCACCCCAACTCAATAATCAGCATCAATTGCTGCAAGTACATAGCCAAGATGGCTATCAAAATACAGCGCGTTCTTGATCAACTAGACAAGTGGACTGAAGAATGTCTAATGTAGTTCAATGCAGACAAGTGAGCTGTTGCACATTGGGAATTAAAACTGGGGACAGTGAATGGTAGTGCTCTGGGAATGTTGTGGAGCAAAGGGATCTAGGAGTACATGTGCAAAATTCCCTGAAGGTGGCAGGGCAGGTAGGTAGAGTGGCAAAGAAAGCTTTTAGTATATTGGCTGTCATCAGTCAGGGTAATGAGTACAGAAGTTGGGATGTTATGTTACAATTGTACAAGATGTTGGTGAGGCAGCACTTTAGAGTATTGTGTTGAGTTTTGGTCATCCTGCTATTGGAAGGATTTCATTGAGTTGGAAAGAGTGTAGATAAGATGTATGAAGATGTTGCCAGTACTCGAGGGATTGAGCAATAGGGAAAGATTGGGCAAGCTAGGAATTTATTACTTGGAACGCAGGAGGTGAAGAGGTAATCATAGAGATGTATAATAACATGAGGGGAATAGATAGGGAAGATGCATTGAATCATTTACCTAGGGTAGGGGAATCAAGAACCAGTGGTCATATGTTTAAGATGAGAGGGGAAATATTTAATAGGAATCTAAGGGTCAAATATTTCACACAGAGGGTAGTGGGTATATGGAATGAGCCGTCAAAGGTGGTAGTTGAGGCAAGTGAAATAACAACATTTTTCAAGACACTTGGAAAGGTGAATGGATAGAAAAGGTTTAGTTGGATATGGGCCAAATGTGGGCAAATGGGACTAGTGTAGATGGAGCATCTTGATTGGCATGGATGAGCTGGGCTGAAGGGCTTGGTACTGTGGTGTATTACTCTGACTAAAAGATATCTAGCCACAAGCTGATGTCCTGGATGTCTCAATGTCCTGAGACTATTGAAGATCGGAAGTCTTGATTACAACATCATTATTGTGAAAGAATGCTGGTGCATCAACTACATCAGCTCATCAATCTTATTATCCATTTAACACACTAATGATGGCTGTATTACCTGATGGTGTAATTCAACTGTGAAACTATGGGACATATCAGCCTTCATCAGTCAGAGTATTGAGTATAGAAGTTGGGAGGTTATGTTGCATTGGTACAAGACATTGGTGAGGCTGCAGTTGGAGTAATCTAGATAGACACACTGCTGGAGTAACTCAGTGTGAGGCAACATCTCTGGAGAAAAATGATGGGTGATGTTTCGGATAAAAACCTTTCTTCAGATCGGAAGTAGAGGAAGGGGGACTGGAGGTAGGAAAAGGCCAGAACAAACCAGGGGTAGCAACAGATGACCAAGGAAGGGTGGAGCCCATTGTTGGCTGGGGAAGAGGTGATAACGAAGGGATACAGGGATGCGAACAGTGGAGATTGTCACAAAATGCTGGAGTAACTCAGCAAGACAAGCAGCATCTTTGGATAGAATGAATGGGTGACATTTCGGGTCGAGACCCTTCTTCAGACTGCGTTAGGGGAATGGAAGAGAGAGATATAGAAGGGTAAGGTGTGAAAACTAGAAATTAAAGAGGACAAAGCTTAAGGAAAATGTAGAATAGATCAATGTTACCTGCGGAAATTGACAACGAGGCATACAAAGATAAAATTTAGGACAGTCAAACTGGTCGGAGAACTAGGATGGGGGAGGGATGGCGAGAGAGAGAGAAAACAAGGATTACTTGAAGTTAGAGAAATCAAGAGTGATACTGCTGGGTTGCCCAAGCAAAATATGAGGTGTTGTTCCTCCAATTTGCATTGGGCCTCACTCTGACAGTGGAGGAAGCCTAAGATTGAGAGGTCAGTATGGGAATAGGAGGGAGGGTGAAGTGTTTAGTAACCAGGAGACCATGTAGGTCTAGGCAAACTGAGCGGCGGTGTTCAGTGAAATGAATGCCGAGCCTGCGTTTGGTCTCACCGAAATATAGGAGTCCACACCTGGACACCATATGGTAGATGAGTTTAGAGGAGGTGAAAGTAAACCTCTGCCTCACCTGGAAGGACTGTCGGGGTCCTTGTATGGAGTCGGGGGAGATGGTATAGGGACAGGTGGTGCATCTCCTGTGACTGCAGGGGAAAGTACCTGGGGAGGGGGTGGTTTGGGTGGGAAGGGATGAGTTAACCAGGGAGTTGCAGAGGAACCGGTGCCTGCCAACAGCGGAAAAGGATGGAGATGGAAAAATGTAGTTAGTGGTGGGATCCCTTTGGAGGTGACAAAAATGTCAGTATGATGTGTTGTATGCGAAGGCTGATGAGGTGGAAGTTAAGGACTAGGGGGACTCTATCCATGTTGTGACTAGGGGGAGGGGGAGCTAGAGCTGAGCTGTGTGATATTGATGAGACCCAATGTGCGGGCCACATCTATGATAGAAGATTGGAACCCCCGTTCCCTCCAGAATGAGGATATCTCAGGTGTCCTGGTATGGAACACATCATCTTGGGCGCAGATGTGACGTAGACAGAGGAATTGGGAGTAGGGGATAGAATCTTTGCAGGAAGCAGGGTGGGAAGAAGTATAGTTTAGATAGTTGTGGGAGTCAGTAGGTTTATAATAGATGTCAGCCGACAGTCTATCTCCTGCGATGAAGACTGTGAGATCAAGAAAGGGGAGGGAGGTGTCGGAGATGGTCCAAGTAAATTTGAGAGCAGGATGGAAATTGATGGTGAAGTTAATGAAGTCCATGAGTTCTGCAAGGATGCAGTCATCACTGTAACGAAGATAGAGTTTGGGGATAGGGCCAGTGTACACTTGGAACAGGGATTGTTCAACTTACCATACAAAGACGCAGGCATAGCTGGGGCCCATGCGGGTGCCCATAGCTACACCTTGGACTTGGAGGAAATGGAAGGAGTCGAAGGAGAAGTTGTTAAGGGTGAGGACCAGTTCCTCTAGGTGGGTAGAGAAATACTAGAGGGGAAATGGATGGTTCTGCGGTACTTGATTGCAGCCTGCTACTACTCAAAGTTCCCATTCATCAGCAGTATGAAAGACCTGAAGGCATCAACAATCTCTACAGCTGTACGGATCCTGATTACTAAGCAGGGGATACCTCAGAAGATGACTTGTGACACAAGATCCCACTACAGGTTGTTCCTCACCACCCCATCCCTGCACTGTCTGAGGGGGACACAGGTCTGTAGCGAGAGAGGTCCAGACAGTAAAGAAAATGCTCATCAAATAGATGAAGGAAGATCACAACAATGCCTTGTTATCACACCGAGCAACACCATGAGAGCTGACATGAAGCCACCAGCAGAGCTACTGAATGGCAGTAAGTACAAAACAACCCTGCCAAGCAAAATACATCCTTCACAAGTGCAGGCGGAAGTATGACAGCGACTGACTGATGCTCAAACTGAAGTACTTCAACAGATATGCTTAAACATTGCCAGAACTGCTGAGAGGACAGCATGTTTATGCCCAGGATCCAGTCCTGAAAACATGGACACCTGAAAATATTGTTGGAAGAGCTGAGCCACCCAGATTATACATCATTGAGGTGGAGACTGGGAAGCAGTTTGGAAGAAACAGGGGCCACATCCGACCAACACCTGACCTGGTAAACCAGAGATGTTTGCCACCTCTGCAACACCTGCAGGTCTTTCATACTTCTGATGAATGGGAACTTTGAGTAGTAGCAGGCTGCAATTACTTGACAACATGGAGCATAACACCAACATCACCACAAAACACACAATCTTTGATGTAACCAGATGTCAAAACAAAGCAGTTAAAAGATGCTGAACACAGAATAATGGCATGAATATCAGATGTACAAGAAGCTGAAAGGACAAAACCACCAGCCAGATACTGTGATGCTGGCATGCCCTTAAAAGTATCAAAGAGAAAATTCAGTGTCTGCCTGTTCCCGTTAAATTGAAGGACAAGACAGGTTGTAGTAAGGAGACTGGATGGTGAGAAAAATTAAGGCTCTGGTCAGGAAAAAGCAGGTATGGGTTAGGTATAGGCATCTAGGATCAAGTGTGTCCCTGGAGGAGGGGTTTGAGGAGCACACTGAAGATGGATACCAGGAGAATAGATAGCCCTGGCAGATAAGATTAAGCAGAATCCAAAGCGGTTTTATAAATAGATTAAGAGAAAAAGGGTAACTGGAGAAAGAATATGGACCTTCAGAAATAAAAACCTGTGCATGGAGCCACAGGACACTTGGCAAGGTCCTCAATGAATATTTCTCTAAGGAACTTGAGAATGAGAAAGTTAATGAGCCTTCTTGTTACTGTTAAGGTAGTGTTGGATGTCCTAATATATATATATATATATATATATATATATATATATATATATATATATATATATATATATATATATATATATATATATATATATATATATATATATATATATATATATATATATATATATATATATATATATATATATATATATATATATATATATATATATCTCTGATATACATATATACACACACACAATAGGTGCAGGAGTAGGCCGTTTGGCCCTTTGAGCCAGTACCGTCATTCACTGTGATCATGGCTGATCATCAACAATCTGTACCCCGTTCCTGCCTCCTCCCTATATCCCTTGACATTTTCTTTAAGAGCTCTATTTAAGTCTCTCTTGAAGGCATCCAGAGAATTGGCCTCCATGCCTTCTGCGACAGAATTCCACAGATTCACAACTCTCTGGGTGAAAATGTTTTTCCTCATCTCCGTTCTAAATGGCTTACCCCTTATTCTTAAACTGTGGCCTTTGGTCTGGACTCCCCCAACATTGGGAACATGTTTCCTGCCTCTAGCGTGTCCAATGCCTTAATTATCTTATATGTTTCAATGAGATGCCCTCTCATCCTTCTAAACTACAGAGTGTACAAGCCCAGCTGCTCCATTCTTTCAGCATATGACAGTCCCGCCATCCCGGCAATTAACCTTGTAAACCTACACTGCACTCCCTCAATAGCAAGAATGTCCTTCCCCAAATTAGGTGACTAAAAATGCACACAATACTCCAGGTGTGGTCTCACTAGGGCCCTGTACAACTGCAGAAGGAATTCTTTGCTCCTATACTCAACTCCTCTTGTTATAAAGGCCAACATGCCATTCACTTTCTTCACTGCCTGCTGTACCTGCATGCTTACTTTCATAGACTGATGAACAAGGACCCCCAGACCCCGTTGTGCTTCCTCTTTTCCCAACTTGACGCCATTTAGATAGTAATCTGCCTTCCTGTTTTTGATACCAAAGTAGACAATCTCACATTTATCCACATTAAACCTCATCTGCCATGCATCTGCCCACTCCCCCAACCTGGCCAAGTCACCCTGCATTCTCATAGCATCCTCCTCACAGTTCACACTGCCACCCAGCTATGTGTCATCTGCAAATTTGCTAATGTTACTTTGAATCCATTCATCCAAATCATTGATGTACAGTATGTTGTAAATAGCTGCGGTCCCAGCACTGAGCCGTGTGGTACCCCACTAGTCACTGCCTGCCATTCTGAAAGGGACCCATTAATCCCTACTTTTTGTTTCCTGTCTGCCAACCAATTTTCTATCCGTCAGCACTTTACCGTCAATACCATGTGCCCACATTTTGCCCACTAATCTCCTATGTGGGACGTTTATCAAATGCTTTCTGAAAGTCCAGGTACACTACATCCACTGGCACTCCCTTGTCCATTTTCCTAGTTACATCCTCAAAGAATTTCAGAAGATTAGTCAAGCATGATTTCCCCTTCGTAAATCCATGCTGACTCGGACCGATCCTGTTACTGCTATCCAAATGGACTGTCATATGCTGAGAGAATGGAGCGGCCGGGCTTGTACACTCTGGAGGTTAGGAAGATGAGAGGGGATCTTATTGAAACATATAAGGGTTTGGACAAGCTAGAGGCAGGAAACATGGTCCTGATGTTGGGGGAGTCCAGAAATAGGGGCCACTGTTTAAGAATAAGGGATAAGTCATTTAGAACGGATGAGGAAACACTTTTTTTCCACAGAGAGTTGCGAGTCTGTGGAATTCTCTGCCTCAGAGGGCAGTGGAGGCCGGTTCTCTGGAATACATTCAAGAGAGTGGGCTCTTAAAGATAGCGGAGTCAGGGGATATGGGGAGAAGGAAGGGACAGGGTACTTGGGGATGATCAGCCATGATCACATTGAATGGCGTTGCTGGCTTTAAGGGCCGAATGGCTTATTCCTGCACCTATTTCTATGTTTCTATGACCTCTGGAGTTCCACGCCTGCATTTGGCCCATATCCCTCAACCCGTACAATCTATGTCTGTACAGTCTTAAACACTGCAATAGTAATTACGTCAGCTTCCTCCTCCGGCAGCTACTTCCATACACCCACCACCCTTTGTGTAAAACAAAAGTTACCTTTCAGGATCTTATTAAATCTTTCACCGCTCACCTTAAACCTATGTCTTCTGGTTCTCGATTTCCCCTACTCTGGGCAAAACTCTGTCTGTTTACCTCTCATGATTCGGTACACATTTGTTCTTGCACATCTTTTGGAACTATGTAATTTAGTCTTTATTGTCTCTTCCATTCTGCCACAGTGTATCACCTAACACTTTTGTCATTAAAATTTTGCATGCCATTTGACCACCCATTCACCGAGCTGATGTATATACTCTTGAAGTCTTTTGCTATTCTCCTTACAGGTAACCACATGTCCAAGTTTGATGCTGTGTTAAGATTTTGAAGTTTTATCGATAGGTATTTTGTTAATTGTCAAATACCACATCTTGTTAAACTTGTGGCCCTAACACTGACCACTGGAGAACACCCCCGTCTGTTACCATCCAGTTAGAAATATAACTATTTTCTATGACTCATTGGTTCATGCAAATCAGCCATTTTTTTAAGCTTCCTGTCGGTGACCCATTTATTCTGTGGGCCTCAGTTTCACTAACCAAACCTTTCTGTGGAAATTTCCTATACACCTTCTGCAGATTCACAGAGTGGATATCTACTGAATTCTCTTCATTTACCTTCCCTGTTACTTCAACAACTAATCTTCTTATGGAATGTCTAGTCTAAAAACCCTGGTTTCTATTAACATTCTTTTTAACAGGTTTTCACTGACTCCTTTTCCCTTCAGCATCAGTATTTGGTTCTTTATATCTATCTTCCTTCAATCTGTATTGTGGAAAGGGAATCTTAAAATTGTATGGCACAGAAACAGGCCTTCATCTTACCATGTCCATGCTGATCTTTTTGCTCATCTACAATAATCCCATTTGCCCTCATTAGGACTCAATTCATCTATATCTTGCCTCTTTAAGCACCTGTCTAAATGCCTCTTATACCTTTGTAATTGGATCTGCTTCCACTAACTCTTTTGGCAGCATTAACCACTCTCTGTATTAAAAGAAAACCTAAAAAATGTAAAATCCTCTTTAAAACTACTTTAATTTACCTTAAAACAATGCTGTATTTTTTTTTTTAACCCTACTATAGAAAATGATTTTGACTTTCTAGCCCATGATCTATATTTATATAGATATCTATAATCTATCATAATCTTACACACTTTTACAAGTCACACCGCTAACTCCTTTGTTGCAGGAGAAACAAACTCATCTTATCCAATCTTCCATGATTAAAGTTCTCCAATCCAGACATCCTGAATCTCTTCTCAACCCTCTACAATGTAAATATATCTTTCCCATAGACCAGAACTGCACATAATACTCGGGTGTGGATGAAAAGATTTGTAAATTGTAATATAACGTATATTTTATGTTTCCACCAATAAAGCCAGGCAAACCATTCTGCCTTCTTGATCACCCTATTTGAATAGGTTTTCACTTTCAGGAAATTATGGACTTGGATCCCTAATGCTTTCTCTTCATCAAGATCCTTACTATCCTACCATTGATTGTATGTGTTCCATTCCTATTTCATTTATCAAAATGCAACACCATGCCCTTGTCATGTAGGATAGAACAGTGCACACAGGAATGGATTCTTCAGACCACAATATCTGTTTCCAACATTATGCCAAAACCAGCTCTTAACTGTCTGCACATAATGCATATACCTCCATTCATTGGTAATCAAAAAGTCTCTTAAATGCCTATATCGTATCTGCCTCCAATAGCACTCTCGGATGTGTTCTGGGCATTCACCTGCTTATTTGTAAAAAGCCTTGCTCCATACATCTCCTTTAAACTTTGTCCCTCTCACTTTAAAGCTATGCCATCCAGTATTTTATATTTCCATCTTGGGAAAAAGGTTCTGATTGTCTACCTCTATCTACTGTATGCCTATTATTTTATATACATCTCTCAGGTCTCCACTCACACTCTGGTGTTACAATCCAAGTCTATTCAACATCTCCTTGTAGCTGATACCCCTAATCCAGGTAGCATGGTATATTGGGGTGACCAGATCTACACACAATACTCCAAATGTGGTTTAACCAAAGTCCATTAAAGCTGCATCATGACTTCCTGACATATACTTAATACCATGACCAATGAACAATGGTATGCTTTATCACTCTCTTAACTTGTGTTAAATTTTCAGCGAGTTATGGACATGGACACAAGATCCCTCTGTTAATGCTGTTAATGGTCTTCCCGCTAATTGTATATTTTACATTACATTCTTCTGCAGTTGTATAGGGCTCTGGTGAAACCACATCTGGAGTATTGTGTACAGTTTTGGTCTCCTAATTTGAGGAAGGCCATCATTGTGATTGAGGCAGTGCAGCGTAGGTTAACGAGATTGATCCCTAGGTTGGTGGGATTGTCATATGAGGAAAGATTGAAAAGACTAGGCTTGTATTCACTGGAGTTAAAGAGACATATGAAATTATAAAAGGGATTGGACAAGCTAGATGCAGGAAAAATGTTCCCAATGTGGAGCGAGTCCAGACCCAGGGGCCGCAGTCTTAGAATAAAGGGGAGGTCATTTAAGACTGAGGTGAGAAAAAACTTTCACCCAGAGAGTTGCACAATGTTGGAGCATCAGGGTAATTAATGAGACTGAAGGCATGAGACAAGAGGACTGCAACTAAGCCAGACTGCCACAATGAAAAGAACTATATGTTTTTAAGTTGCATTTCTTCTGTAAATTATCATTCAATTTAAAAATGATTTGGTGATTTCCGTTTATGTGCAGACCTCCGTTTGGCAATAGACTACCCGATCCTATCGGTAGGATGCCAAAAGCAGCGATACCAGGGGACAGGGAGAATTCATCATTAGGAAGGAGGCAGCCATCTCCAAGGTATGAGTTTTTTTTAATCAAGTTTCAAAAGTAAACAGTCAATGACACAGTACATGTTGTAAAAAATAAATTCTGCCATCATCTACAGAGAAGGAACAGGTGTCAGGTCATTGCATTTCATCGGTTGTGCTGTGATTAAAACATTTTTCTTAATGTATTTCAAAGTTTTATCATGGGTAAATATGGCCCTTTCCCTAATTTATGTCAACTTTCTCAAATTCACTCTTTGATTACTAACAATAGCAATTGAGGAGGTGGAGAAGCTATTCAGGAGACAGAAAAGACGGATATCTCCAGGACCGGACAAGGTTTCCCACCCTACCCTCAAGGTCTGTGCTGAATAACTGGCACCAATCTAAACAGACATTTTCAACCAGTCCCTGCAACTCTGCACTGTTTTCACGTACCCAAAAAGCCAAGGATTACTGGTCTTAATGACTACATGCCTGTTGTACTGACCTCTGCAATCATGAAAACTCTTGAAATACGTGCTGGCCCACCTGAAAAATATCATAAACCCCCTGCTGGATCCCCTGCAGCTTGCATACCAGGAAAATAGATCAGTGGATGATACAGACAAGCTAAGCCTGCACTTCATCCTCTAGCACCTAGACCACCAGGGGACCTATGCAAGGATTTTGTTTGTGGATTTTAGCTCTGCATTCAACACCATTGTGCCAGAGCTACTACACTCCAAACTTTCCCAGTTGACTGTGCCTGAACCCCTCGGTCTGTTGATCACCAGCTTACTGACAGACAGGAAGCAGCATGTGAGGCTGGGAAAACACATCTCGGACCCGCTGACCCTCAGCATAGGAGTGCTGCAAGGCTGCGTACTTTCCCCTCTCCTTTACTCTCTCTACACCAACGACTGCACCTCCACAGACACCTATGTCAAGCTTCTCAAGTTTGCGGACAACACAACCCTGATTGGACTGATCCAGGATGGGGAGGAATCTGTTTGCGGACAGGAAGCAACACAGCTGGCGTCCTGGTGCCATCACAACAACCTCGAGCTCCTGTAGATTTTACGAGAGCTCCCCCTCCCCTCATCATCAACAACATCAGTCATATCTGTGAAGTAATTTAAGTTCCTTGGAACCATCATCTACTGGGACCTTAAATGGGACACCACCATCGACTCCACGGTCAAAAAGGTCCAACAGAGGATGTCCTTCCTGCAGCAGCTGAGAAAACACAATCTGCCACAGAAATGAAATGAAATGAAATGATTCAATTTATTGTCATTGTCAGTGTACAGTACAGAGACAACGAAATGCATTTTTAGCATCTCCCTTGAAAGGGAGACACAGGGCGTCGCGGTGTGCCCGCGCCTGCCGCACAGGCAATGATGGTCCAGTTTTATGCTGCCATCATAGAGTCTGTCCTCGCCTTCTCCATCATGGTCTGGCTCGGTCTGCGACCAAGCACGATATCCGGAGTCTGCAGCGCATCGGTCGATCAGCCGAGAAGATTGTTGGCTGCAACCTTCCCCCCCCCATCAACGAACTGTACACTGCAAGGGCCAAGAAGCAAGTTGGTAAGATCATCTCTGACCCTGGCCACAAACGTTTTGAAGTACTTCCCTCTGGAATGCGACCGGATTGTCAAAGCAGCCACAGCCAGACATAAAAACAGCGTTTTTCTACGAGCAGTAGCTCTACTCAATAACCAAAAGTCTGTAGCCTCCTTTTGCTTTGGTATTTTATTTCATTCTTCACATGTTTAAATTATAATGCTTTGTTTTTAATTGTCTACTTTATATCATGTTGTTACTTGTGAGCAAAGCACCAAGGCAAATTCCTTGTATGTATACATACTTGGCTAACAAAATGTATTCAATTCAATTCGATGCCTAACATATTTCTGGTACTAATTCTAAAATCTTCAACCAGGTTGCAGCATGAGCTGTCAGTACAAAAGATGTTCGTTTGTTTGATTCCTCATAGTATAATTTCCTAGTTTCAGGGATCAAGGGAGGTTTACATATAGTTTAGAGATACAGCACAGAAAGAAGTCCTTCAGCCCATCGAGTCCGCGCCGACCAGGATCCCCGCACACAACATTATCCTATACACTACGGACAATTTACAATTTGTTTCAAACCAATTAACTTACTTACCTGTACATCTTTGGAGTGTGGGAGGAAACCGGAGCACCTGATGATATCCCACGTAGGTCACGGGGAGAACGTACAAACTCCTTATTGGACAGCACATATAGTCAGGATGGAACCTGGCTCTCTGGCAACTCTAGGCTTTACATTACATTAGCACTCGGGAGGTTAGGGTGCTTCTATCTGTGATACTCCTAATGACCTTTTCATCCACCAACAACATTTTGAATGGAGGCACAATGTGTATTGGTCCCTCATTTTAGGATGCCTAATATAAAAGAACATTAAATAAAAAACACAGATGTTGGAAATTTGAAGTGCAAACAGAAAATGGCAACATCTGTGGAATGTCAAAACAGAATCAGCATTGCTGGTTAAAAACACAGATTTTCAACCTGAAACAATAATTCTGTTTTCTTGGTAGACACAAAATGCTGGAGTAACTCAGTCTAAAGAAGGGTCTCGACTGACATGTCACCCATTCCTTCTCTCTAGAGATGCTGCCTGACCCGCTGAGTTACTCCAGCATTTTGTGTCTACCTTCGATTTAAACCAGCATCTGCAGTTCTTTCCTACTCATTCTGTTCCCTTGATTGTTAGCCTGAATCATTGATTGATATTAATCTGTTCCATGGATGCTACCTGATGAGAAGAGTGTTTTCAAAGTTAACTAATAATTTTATGAACAACTCAAATTTAATTGATAAATACATTCATCTTGAATTAACAGCTGATATAGTTTAGTTTTAAAGGTAGACAAAAAGGTTGGAGAAACTCAGCAGGTGAGGCAGCATCTATGGAGCGAAAGAATAGGTGACGTTTTAGGTCGAGAAACTTCTTCAGACTGATGTGGGTGTGGGGTGCGGTCGGGAAGAAGAAAGGAAGAGGCGGAGACTGTGGGAGAGCTGGGAAGGGGAGGGGAAGGGAAGGAGGGAGAAAGCAAGGACTACCTGAAATTGGAGGTCAGTGTTCATACCGCTGGGGTGTAAACAACCCAAGCGAAATATGAGGTGCTACTCCTCCAATTTGCAGTGGGACTCACTCTGGCCATGGAGGAGGCCCAGGACAGAAAGGTTGGATTCGGAATGGGAGGGGGAGTTGAAGTGTTGAACCACCGGGAGATCAGGTTGGTTAATGTGGACTGTTATATTGCTGGGGAAAATTATCATAATACTTTTAAGGACAAATAAAAAAATGGTCAATTGTTTTGTGTAGGTGTTTATCTTGGCTAGTTACTGGATTAACACAATTAAATCAATGCAGAATCTATTGAACCTTTTTAACTAGCCTTGGTTAAATTTGGTTTGGATTAACACCCACATTCCAGAGGGTAAAAGTCACTGACTCATTCTGAAGAAATTCCATTCAGAAGATCATAGGCAAGTGTGAAGCGTTGCACTTTGGGAGGTGAATGTAAGGGGACAGTATACAGTTAATGGCAAGACACTTAACAGCATTGATGTTCAGAGGGATCTTGGAGTCCAAGTTCAAAGCTCACTGAAGGAAGCAACACAAGTAGATAGGGTGGTAAAGAAGGCTTTTGGTATGCTTGCCTTAATTGGTTGGAGCATTGAACATAAATCAGAGTCACATTACAACTTTATAGGACTTTGGTCAGGTCATAGTTGGAGTATTGCGTACTGTTATGGTTGCCTCATTACAGTAAGGATATGTAGGCTTTGGAGAGGGCACAGAGGAGGTTTATGAGAATGCTGCCTGGCTTAGAGGGTTTCAGCTACAAGGACAGGTCAAATAAACCTTGATGGTTTTCTCTGGAACGCTGGGGATTTAGGAGAGAATTGATAGCAGTAAATAGAATTATGAGAGGCATGGTTACGATAGTCAGAATCTTTTTCCTAGGGTTGTGGGTAAACACTAGAGGCAATGCTATAAGGTGAGAGAGGGAAAGTTTATTGGAGATGAGCAGGGCACGTTTTATATACCAGTTGTGGTGGAGTCTGGGGTGGTGATGGACGCAGATAAAAAGGTGGCGTTTAAGACGATTTTAGATAGGCACATGGAAGTGCAAGGAATAGAGGGATATGGATCATATACAGGCAGGTGAGGTCAGTTTAGCTTGGCATTGTGCTGGTGCAAACATTATGGGCTGAAGGGCCTGTTCCGTGCTGTCCTGATCTATGCTCTATTTGCTTCAATTGCATTAAAGTATTAATCTCAATGTGTTTTCTTTCCTTAGACCATGTATACCAGACAGAACGCTTGAGGTAATTGGATATTTTAAAATAGCTTTCAAGAACAAATTAAAATAATAAATAATAAAATAAGTAGATGTACATAAATTCAAAGGATGCTCTGTAAACACTGTCAATCTTTATTTATATTCTCAGGAAGAAGAAGATGGTAAGTAAGCAATTATTAAATATCTTTCTTGCTAAATGTATGTACTTGTGCTGCATAATCCATTTAAGGATAAGATTATAGAATCTTAATTATGAAATAGGGCCATGTAAATGTACAGACACAAGGCACTGCAAATGCTGGAACCTGGAGTAAAACACAATGTAGTGGAGAAACCCAACAGGTCAGGCAGCATTCATGGAAGAAATAGACAAGCAACACGTTGGGTCAGGACCCTTCATCAGACTGATTGGAGTACAGTCATAGAGTCATTGAGTGATACTGTAGAAACAGGCCCTTCGGCCCAACTTGCCTACACCGGCCAACAATGTCCCAGCTACACTAGACCCACTTGCCTGCCCTTGGTCCATATCGCTCCAAACCTGTCCTATTCATTAACCTGTCTAACTGTTTCTTAAACAATGGGATAGTCCCAGCCACAACTACCTCCTCTGGCAGCTTGTTCCACACACCCACCACCCTAAAAGTTAACCCTCGGATTCCTATTAAATCTTTTCCCCTTCACCTTGAACCTATATCCTCTGGTCCTTGATTCCCCTACTCTGGGCAAGAGACACTGTGCATCTACCTGATCTATATTCCTTTCATGATTTTGCCGACTCAACCTCTCCCTGCAGCTCACACCCTCTAGTCCTGGCAACATCCTCGTAAATCTTTTCTGACCCCTTTCAAGCTCGACAATGTATTTCATATAAACATGGTGTCCAGAACTGAACACAACATTCTAAATGCAGTCTCACCATCGTCTTATACAACTGCAACATGACTTCCCAACTTCTATACTCAATACTTTGACTGATGAAGGCCAAAGTGCATAAAGCCTTTTTGATCAACTTATCCACCTGTGACGACCTTCAAGGAACCATGCACCTGTACACCTAGATCCCTCTGCTCTACAACACTACCCAGAGGTCTACCATTCACTGTGTAGGCCCTGCCCTTGTTAGATGTCCCAAAATGCAACACTTCACATTTCTCTTTATAAATTTCCATCAAACATTCCTCAGCCCACCTGGCCAATCGATCAAGATCCTGCTGCAATCTTTCACAACCATCTTCACTATCTGCAAAACCACCCACTTTTGTATCATCAGCAAACTTGCTAATTTTGCCCTGTATGTTCTCATCCAAATCATTGGAAGATGACAAACACTTACGGGCCCAGCACTGAACCCCGAGGCACACCACTAGTCACAGGCCTCCAGTCCGAGAAGCAACCTTCCACCATCACCCTCTGCTTCCTTCCATGGAGCCAATTTGCTATCCATTCAACTATCACTCCTTGGAGCCCATGTGATATAACCTTCCAGAGCAGCCTACCATGCAGAACCTTGTCGAATGGCTACTGAAATCCATGTACACAACATCTACAGTTTTGCCCTCATCGACCTTTTTGGTCATGTTTTCAAAAAATTAAATCAGATTTGTGAGACACGACCTCCTGCATACAAAACCATGCTGACTATCCCTAATCAGCCATTGCCAATCCAATTGCTTGTATAACCTATCCCTCAGAATACTCTCCATTTACTTTCCAACTACAAACGTTAAGGTCACCGGCCTATAATTCCCAGCATTTTCCCTGCAGCCCTTCTTGAAAAGAGGCACAACATTTGCCACTCTCCAGTCGTCCGGCACCTCTTCTGTATTTAAGGGTGACTTGTAAATTTCAACCAGGGCTCCAGCAATTTCCTCTGTAGTTTCCAACAATATTCTCAGATATATCTGATCAGGTCCTGGAGATTTGTCTACTTTCATACACCACAGTACCTTCAGTACTTCTTCGACCGTAACACTGACTGCTCTGTAGACACTTCCATTGACTGCCCCAAGTTCCTCCGTCCTACTGTCTTTCTCCTCAGTAAATACAGAGGAGAAATAGTCATGGAGGACCTTGCCCATCTCCTTTGATTCCTGAGAGGTCTCTCTCCCTCTCCCAGCTGGCCATACCTGTCCCATGCATCCTTCTTGTTTTTGACCAATGCCTCAATTTCCTTCATCAGCCAAGCTTCCTTACATGTGCCTGCTTTACCCTTCACTCTAACGGGGATGTACACATCCTGAGCTTTCGTCAGCACACTTTTAAAAACATCCCACTTGGCCGATGTTCCTTTCCCCTCTAATAACCTGCTCCAGTCAACTTGAACAAGACCTTCTCTCATACATTCAAACTTGACCTTACCCCAGTTGAGCATTTTAACACGTGGACCCTCTCCATCCCTATCCATAAACCTAATCGAACTGTGGTCACTGGTCTCAAAATGCTCCTCCACAAACACTTCATTAACTTGCCCTTCCCAATTTCCCAATACTAGATCCAGCATTGCCCTCTCACGTGTGGGGGCCTCTACATACTGCTTAAGTAAACTGTACTGAACACTTTGGAGGAGTTGCACCCCATCTAAACCCCTCACACTATGATTTTCCCAGTCTATATTGGGAAAATTAAAATCCCCTACTACAACAACCTCATTTGACCAGCAGCTGTCTGCAATCTCCTGGCACATTTGTTCTTCTAATTCCCGTTGACTATTCGGGGGTCTGTAGTACACCCCCAACAAGGTGACCAAGGTGAACCATTTTTTGTTCCTCAGCTCCACCCATATAGTCTCACTAGATGAACCGTCCGTAATGTTACCTCTGGTCACTGCCGTGGCATCCTCCTTAACTAATAGTGCAATGCCCCCCTCCTCTTTTACCATCACCCATCTCTCCTGAAGCTCCTGTACCCCAGAACATTGTGCTGCCAGTCCTGCCTCTCTCTTAACCAGATTTCAGTCATGGCTACAACGTCCCAGTCGCTCGTACCTATCCATGCCCTAAGCTCATCTGTCTTATCCGTCAGGCACTTTGCATTAGAATACGTGCAGTTTAAACCAACCCTCCTTCCTCGCTCTCCACCTTTCACCTGCCTATTCTGTCCACAAACCTTTCCCACACCACCCTCCATACCAACTTCTAGCCTCTCACATGCCTCTGTCTTGCACGAGATCCCACCTCCCTGCCAATCTAGTTTAAACCCACCCATGTAGCATTAGCAAACCTGCTCGCTAGGATGTTGGTCCCCTTCCAGTTAAGGTGCAACACATCCGTTTTGTACAGATCACTCCTGCCCTAGAAGACATCCTAATGATCCAGAAATGTAAATCCCTGCCCCCTGCACCAACTCCACAGCCACACATTGATTTCCCCGACCTTCCTGTTCTTACCTTCAGTAGCGCAAGTACTGGAAGCAATCCTGAGATCACTACCCTGCAAGTTGACTGGAGCAGGCTATTTGAGGGTCCTGCTTTTCAGTCTTCTACCCAATTCCGTAAACTTGTGTTGCAGAGCCTCCTTCAACTTCCTACCTATATCATTCGTGCCAACATGCACAACCACCTCCAGTTACTCCCCCTCACTCTCGAGGATACCGTGCAGCAGCTACGAGATGTCCTGGCCACAAGGGAGGCAACACACCATCCTGGTATCTGGTCTGCTACTGCAGAATCCGCACCTCTGATTATCAAGTCCCCCAAAACTACGGCTCAGCCTGACGTCACTCTTCCCCATTGAGCCTCAGCACTAGGGTTGGAGTATCAGCCCTGGCTGCCATTCGATCTTATTGTGTTGTCCGCTCCGACAGCACCCAAGAGCTCCCAAAACCTGTTTTCAATAGGTACAGCCACCTGCACTCCATGTGTACTTCTCTTCCTCATTGTCACCCAGATTTGCTCTTCCTGTATCCTCAGTGTGACAACCTCAAGGATATAGGAAGGTCTTGTCCAGGAAACTCTGGTTTTCCCGGATGGTGCTGAGGTCACGCAGCTGCTGCTCCAGTTCACTAACATGTTCATTCAGGAACTGCACATAGACACTATTTCCTCAGGTGTAGTTGTCAGAGGCACCAGCAGTGTCCCCAACTTCCCACATCCTGCAAGAGACACTGTAACACCTTGCCTGTCATTACTTCAGTGGACAAAATCACAAATTACAAATGAGACACACTCAGAGTTGAGTGAAACCTATTCCCTTCTCTGTTGCCAATAGCCTCCTTCTGCACTGCAATATGTCACAAGTTTAAATATTGGACACATACAGAACCGGTTCAAGTGTAGCCTCCTGACCTCGGCCTCCTCACCAAAGATTCACACTTTACCTCAGACTCTTGAGCCAACAATTAACAATGCTACTCCCAACAGGCTGCTCCCCTATAACAAGCCCTATTTTTATTTGCTGATCAATTAACTAATCTACTAATTAACTAACTTACCAATTAACTCATTTAGCTTTTGCAGCCAATCCCCGCACTCGCTCCTTCAACTGCCGCTCCTCTTCTGACCTTGAAGGTATGTGTTGTAGGCTGGCCCTGACTGGTTCTTAAATGTCCCATACTTAAAAAATGTGACAAAACAGAAAGCATATGATATGATGTGGGGAGAAGGGTTATTAGTGAAACTAGGTAAATTGGGGATTAAAGGTCGTATATTTAAATGGATTAAGGATTTTTTATTTGGGAGGTCAATACAAGTACGAGTTGGAAATCAATACTCAGGAATATTACATATTGAAAATGGAACACCTCAAGGGAGCATAATAAGTCCTTTACTATTTTTAGTAATGATAAATGATGTATATGAAGAAATTGTAAATGAAATGGGAGTTTCACTGTTTGCGGATGATGGGGCAATCTGGAAAAGGTGGAGAAATGTGAAGTTTATTGTGCAGAAACTACAGAGGGCTATAAGAGTGGTCATATAAATGGGGATTCAAATTTTCTGTGGAAAAGACAAAGATAATGTTTTTTACTAGGAAGAAAATTGATAGTGAGGTAAAACTAAAATTATATAACCAGGAATTGGAGAGAGTAAAATACTATAAATGTTTAGGTTTATGGTTTGATGAGAGGATTACATGGATGGTTCATAGTCAGAAAGTAGTGGACAAATGTAAGAAGATACTTAATGTAATGAGATGTTTATTTGGATGTGATTGGGGGGCAGATAGAACAGCTTTGAAGGCTATATACACTGGGTTAATTAGATCTGTGTTAGATTATGGTTGTGTGGTGTATGGGTCCGCATCAAGTACTTCTCTTAAGAAAATAGACAACATTCAATACCAGGCATTGAGAATATGTGCAGGTGCAATAAAAACAACTCCAACAGCAGCATTACAGGTTGAAATGGGGGAGATGCCTCTAGAGATGAGAAGGATACAGCTTTCATTGAATTACTGGATTAACCTACAGGGCCACAGTCAAGAACACCCAGTACAAGTTACTGTCAAACCATGCTGGGAAAAGGGAAAGAAGGGAGAGAAGGGAAACAAAAGGTTTTGGATGGACAGTGACCCAGAGAGCAATACAAATTAGCATAGCCCAATTAAATGTGGTTCCAACGGTTCCATTACCTTCAATTCCACCTTGGATACTTCCAGATGCAACAGTAGACTTTACAATATTAGAACAGAAAAACAAGGATAAACAGCATATGTATAATTCAGTCATCATACAGGAATACATTGACAGATACTACAGTTTTGTCCAAATTTATACAGATGCATCAAAAGATTCAGTAGATAAAGTAGGAGTAGCATTTATTGTACCAGAATTTCACATCAAAGTAGGGAAGAGGATCAATAATGAGGTCTCAGTATACACGGGTGAAATGATTGCAATATTGTTAGCAGTACAGTGGGTCGAGGATACTAGGCCTTTAAGGACAGTTATTTGTTCAGATTCAAGTTTAGCAATAAAGAGTTTACAGCAGTCATTCAGACAATAGACCAGACATTTTGATAGAAATACAACAAACACTATTCAGAATTCAAATGATGGGGCTTACAGTCATATTTTTATGGGTACCAGCACACATTGGCATTAGAGGAAACAAAATGGCAGATAAGGTAGCAAAAGAGATAACAAAAAGAAGTAAGATTGATTTAAGTATTAACATAGGTAAAACTGAAATTAAAGACATTATTAAGCAAAGACTGAAGGAAAGATGGCAAAAGCAATGGGAGGAAGAGCGGAAAGGACGGTGGTTCTACAGAGTCCAGAGGAAAGTGGGAGAGATGAGATGTGCAGGAAAGAACAGAGAAGAGGAGACAGTGATTTCAAGAATTAGATTTGGACACACTGGTCTGAACAGTACACTTTTTGTAATGGGCAAGCATAATACAGGCAGATGTGAATACTGTGGGCAAGAGGAAACGATAGAGCATGTCATTGTACATTGTGAGAGGTATGTGGAGGAGAGAGAACGGATGAGTGAGCAGTTCAGAAAAGAAGGAGTACAATTTGATTTGGTGGATATTTTGCAAGGGAGTTCAAATAAGTGCTATCAAATCCTGATGCTTTTTCTTAGGGTAACCAATTTGTTCGGAAGGATATAGGTTATTAGTATATGTAATGGTGTTGTTTGATCCACACTCCATGCCAGTTGGTGGCGGTAATGCACCAAAAAAGTTGTTTGCCAACCGCCAAAAAACACTATATAGAAGAAGAATGTGACAAAACTTACCTTTCTGCAGCCAAGTAGGGGAAAGAAAGCTGGAAAAGAGAGATGGGATTGGACAAGGCATGACAGGTAGATGGGTGAAATGAGCGACAAAGGAGAAAATGGGTGTTGGATAGAGAGAGAAGAAGAGTGAAATGTGAATCCAGAGGGAGGTGGATTGGAGCAGGAGGATAAAAGGGAAATAAGGGAAATATGCGAATCAGGGTAGGAGATAAGTGTACACATGAGGGAAATGGAGCATGTGGTGATTGGGAGGGAGGTATTGAACTTCAAAACTGAAAGAGGATGATCATTTTGTATTATTGGCCATCCCAACAGTCAATGGGAATTAGGGAAGCAGATACGTAGGGAGTTTACAGATAGCTGTAACAATAATAGGGTGGTATAGTGGGAGAATTGAACTAATTTAATTTGACTGAGTCTCCCAGAATGTAAAGTGGTCAGACACGATGGAATATGTTAAATGTGTCCAAGAAAACTTCCTTAATATATAGAGGGCTGCACTGGAGAACGTGCAAAACACTGGACCTCCTCTTAAGGAACAAGGAAGGGTCTGAAATGTCAGTGTGGGGGAGCACTTTGGGACCAGTGATCTTTGTTCTGTTATTTTTAAAGTAATTATGGTGGATAAGTAAGTAAGTAAGTTTATTGGTCAAGTATTTACAAACAAGGAATTTGCCTTGGTGCTCCGCCCACAAGTAATAACATGACATACAGTGACAGTTACAAATGACTCAGAAAACACTAAACATTAATAATAATAAAACATTAATGATAAAACACCATTAATCAAGCGTGTGAACCAACAAAATACCAGATCAAAGGGAGGCTACAGAATTTTGGCTGTTGAGTAGAGCAACTACTCATCGATCAAAACTGTTTTTATGTCTGGCTGTGGCAGCTTTGACAGTCTGGAGTCGCTTTCCAGAGAGTTTGTGGCCAGGACTTAAGGACTTAATTCATGGAGGTGAATTAAGGTCCTCAATTGGGGTAAGGCCGATTTAGGAGGCATAGAGTTGAGAAGTTGCAGAGGACCATTGGGAGAGCATATTTGCTGGTAAGGAACGGCTGGCAAGTGGGGGGCTTTTAAAATTGGGATAGCAAATGTGTGAGGCGGCATGTTTCTGCTTGGTTTTTTGTCCGAGATCCTTTTATCAGATTTTAATCGCGACTGCAATTCAAAGTAGTGGCCTTGAATCTAACTTAATCTATCAAGGAAAGAATTTGACTTTGAAAATTGTCAATGTAATCTTTGAGAGGAACCTGATTTGAGTCCAATGGGCTGGCAGAGATGAACTATTGTTAAACATGAGCAGTAATCCTTAGATTGATGCAAGTTATGGATAAAGAAAGGGCAGGCCCACGAGTTAAAATTCTGAATTGAGGCAAGGTCAACTTTGATGGTATTAGACAGGTCCCTTCCCTGAGTTTGGGGAATTTCAAATTAGAGGGCATAAGTTTAAGGTGAGAGTGGAAAATGTTTTAAAGGGACCTGAGTGGCAACATTTTCATAATGAAGTTGGTGTATATATGGGATGAGCTGCCAGAGGAAGTACTAGAGGTGGCTACAGTTATAACATTTAAAATATACTGGGACAGATAGATGGATAGGGCATGTTTAGAGGGGTATGAGCCATGCACAGGCAAATAGGACCAGCTCAGTTAGGCAACTTGGTCAGCATGGTCATATTGGTCAAATGGCCTGTTTCCATGCAGTATTGTACTATGACTCCGACTCTATTATTCTAGAGTGATGAATTCACGACTCACCATGAGTCAGGGAAATTTAAATCCAGGTAATTTAAAATCTGAAATAAAACCTAATATCAAGGAGGGTTACCATGAAGCTGTCTGAACACTCAGTTCATTGGGTCGGGGATCGACAATGAGAGTGTGAGACACACCCGCATCCTGTGAATGAACAAATACAGAAATATAATTTAGCCATTCCTTATTTTCTGTGAATACATTAAAGGCAAATACATTTTTGGAAATGAAGTAAATTGAACAGTCTGTTTGAAGGCATTGATATAATGTTAACGTGCTGAAATGAAAGCCATTTTATATAATTCGCCTTCAGGTTTTTCATCCAGATCCTTTCCCCGACCAGTGGACTCTGCTCTGAATGCCAACACTTTTCCATATAGATCTTCCAGACCAGGACCAAAGCCCAGTTTCTCTGGAGGGAACCAATTGCCACTATCAAATGCAGAAAGGTACTTTTCCTAATAGGCTTACAATTTAATCTGCTGTAGAAATTGGGTTGTAATTGTCATGAGTGCAATGCTGTCTGAGAAATGAAGTGTATAACAAAAAGTAGGTAATTGCCAAATGTACAGTTTCCATGCTGCTGCTTTTACAGGCACATTAATGTAGTAACAACAAATAAATATAAATAATACAGTAAATTATCAGTTACCAGCAACCAGACAATAACAGTTCAAGCCAAAGAACAGCGTGCAGCCCTTAAAGTCTATAATGATTTGGTGCTGAGGTAGGGTTGTGTTTAGGATTATTCAATGTGGTTCAAAAGCATGATGTAGATGAGAAATACAGCATGGAAACAGACCCTTAGGCCCAGTGGATCTGTGCCGACCATTGATCATCCGTTTGCACAGGTTCCATGTTATCCCACTTTATCATCTACTCCATACAAAACTAGGTGGAATTTTAGAGGCTAATTAACTTACAAACCCACATGTCTTTGGTATGTGGGAAGAAACTAGAGTATTCAGAAGAAACCCACATGGTCACAGAGAGAACGTGCAAACTCCACACTTGCAGCATCCAAGGTCAGGATCAAACCCAGGTTTCCAGCGCTGTGAGGCAGCAACTGAGCCACTGTGCCCATGGGACCATGATGATGGGAAGAACTTGTTCTTGAACCTACAGCTGACAGTTCTCGGGTTCCTGCAGCTTCTTCCCAATGGTAGCAGCAGGATGAGAGCGTGGCCAGGGTGGTGTGGGTCTTTGGTGGGGAGAACACCAGTGCTGCTTGTGTATGTTTGGGGAAGTTTCATCACATGGTATTCTGCTCAGTCAAACAGCACTTTTCCAGTACCATACAATTTCCATTTCATCCCATGAGTTCATACATCCTTAAACCTCAATGTCCAGTTAGTAGGACTAATTTTAAAGCAGCCTGGAGTCATGAGGTATGAATCAAGCAATTTGTAGTAGATTAAGAATGAATAATCAGTTTAAAATAGGAGATTAAAGCTGATATTACATAAATACATTTCAAGATGAAATTATATTACAAACCACATACAGCAAAATTGACAATGAGAGAGTCTGGATTTTCTTAACTCAAGCAATTAAGCTGAGAATCGCTCTTAACTTCATTAGTCTCGCATTCATTTCTCATATTTATTGCTTTGCTGTTTTTATTTTTTTTAAGTAATTCTTCCCTGTTCATACACAGGGAGGAATCAGCATTTTTTCTGATCATCCTGTTGTTCACACAATGTCATATTAGCCATTTCTTTTCATCCTATTAACATTCTTCATTTCCTTTCCCCCATCCCATCCTCTATGGCAGTCCCTCAAGTGGGTCCTTACCACCACGTTTTCAACAAGGTATGGCACCAGTTGTCAGTTTATTTTATTACTCACTTCTTTTATAAAATGTTCATTGCCTAACGACTACATTTATTTCAGGTTTATTTGTGGAGACCTTGTTGCACTGTTGGAGGGGCTTTCTTTCACATGAGCTGTTTAAACCGAGGATCAGATGAATGTAGAATATTCCACAGCATTATTTCAAAGAAAATAAAGGAATATTCCCTGTTTTCAGGCTGAGGTTTATCCCTCATATCTGATGCCATATATCTATTTTGAATTAGCATCATATGTACAAAAGTATCATGTATGTTGTGAAGTTCCTTTGAATATCCTGCAGATTGGAATAACATTATTTCTTAAGTCCAAAAGACTTCGGGATTTAAAATGGAAGCTAATATAATTTGATGTAGTACTTCAAACATCTGTTTGATGCTAAATGCATTTATTTTGTACTCTTATTGTGCATAGCTGAAATTTGCTATTCAGAGTAAATGTTACCAGAAGATTTAGTATTAAATGCCTGGAGCAATTTTACTATTTTGGGAGATGTGTTACGGAAGATATTTAAGACAAATTTAAACTGTTGTAAATTATTGCAAAATTCATGACCAGTAGTATTTATGGGACTACCTTGGTTGATTCTCTGGTCTAAAGGCGAAGTCCGAGACAAAGCTTTCTGCCTTTTTGTTATGGGTCATCTCATCAAACATCAAATTGGAAAATATGACAGGTGGTGAAGATGAATTTCTTTGAAAACAATCCACGTAGAAAAAACAGGTTGTATTTGCGACTGCAACAGATGACAGATCTCAGTGAGGAATGTCTTGATGAATTGCAGTCTGCATAGAAATTGCTTGGAGTAAAGATAAAACATGTATCCCCATATACCAAGGGTGGTTAGGTCTTGGGAGACTAGCCCTTCTTGCCTCTTGGCACATGATTTCTATGGCTGCTGATGTACCATTTCCATGTCATCTGGAAACAGTGTTAATAAATTTCACTTTGAAAGTCAGTTAAAAATCATCATGCCAGGGGATTGTGTGGCAACAGTTGAGACTCCAAGATAGTGTGTTGCCTCCCTTGAGCCAGGGTCCAGGACATTAGAGAGGCAGCGTGACATTTTCAAAGGAGAGGGGGAGCAACTGGAAATTGTTGTGCGTGTTGACACAAATAGGTAAGAAAAAATAGAAGTTGCACAGTATGAGTATAGGGAGTTGGGTAAAAAGCTCCAGGGTAGTGATCTTTGGATTGCTTCCAGTGCCACATGCTATGAAGGGTACGAACAGAAAGACAGGGGAGATGAATGTGTGGTTGAGGAGTGGTGCAGGAGGCAGGGCTTCAGATTTCTAGACCATTGCGATCTTTTCTGGGGCAGGGGTAACCTATACAAGAGACGGATTGCACCTTAACTGGAGGGGTACCAATATCCTGGCAGGCAGGTTCGCTAATGCTACACAGGTGAGCAGGGGAGGGGTGGGATTTTAAATAGGACAGTGATGGAGAGGTTAGAAGTTGGTATGGAGGGTGATGAGAGAAAGGTTAGAGGACAGAATAGGCAGGAGAAAGACAGAGAGCGAGGAAGGAAGGTTGGTTTAAACTGCACGTATATTAATTCAAGGGGCAGATGAGCTTAGGGCATGGATCGGTATGTGCGACTGGAACGTGGTAGCCATTACGGAAACCTGGTTATGAGAGGGTCAGGACTGACAGCTCAATGTTACGGGGTACAGGAGCTTCAGGAGAGACAGGGGCGGGGGGTAAAAGAGGAAGGGGTGTTGCATTATTTGTTAAGAATGATATCACGGCATTGGTCAGAGGTGACTTTACGGACGGTTCATCTAGTGTGGCTACATGGGGGTAGCTGAGGAACATGAAAGGGATGATCACCTTATTGGGGATGTACTACAGACCTCCGGGAATGAATAGATTTAATTGTATCATATAGTCAATGGGAAGTAGAAGAACAAATATGCCAGGAGATTACAGACAGCTGTAGGTCAAATATGAGGTGCTGTTCAGCAGGAACAGCACCTCATATTCCGCCTGGGTTGCTTGCGTCCGGATGGCATGATCATTAAATTCTCCCAATTTTGCTAGCCCTTGCTGTCTCCTCCCCTTCCTTAACCCTCGAGCTGTCTCCTCCCATCTCCCCCGCCCTCGGGCTCCTCCTCCTCCCTTTTTCCTTCCTTCTCCCTGCCCCCCCCACCCTCCATCAGTCTGAAGAAGGGTTTTGGCACGAAACGTTGCCCATTTCCTTTGCTCCATAGATGCTGCTGCACCCGCTGAGTTTCTCCAGCATTTTTGTGTACCTCCGATCTTCCAGCATCTGCAGTTCCTTCTTGAACAATATTTTATAGGAATCTGAGGGGTAACCTTTTCACAAAAGGGTGGTGGGTGTATGGACCAAACTGCCAGAGGAGGTAGTTGAGGTAGAGACTATCCCAATTTTCAAGAAACAATTTAACAGGTGCATGGATAGGACAGCTTTAGAGGGATATGGACCAAATGCAGGCAAGTGAGCCTAGAGTAGCTGTTACATGTTGGGCAGTGTGGGCAGGTTGGGTGGAAGGGCCTGTAACCTCACTGTGTCTTTATGTTGATGAGCTTTCATCTGAATTCAGTGATGTGGAAATAGGCACAATTTTAGAGTTATATGGTATGGAAGCATATATGGTAGAAATATCCTACATTGAGGCTCACTGACTCATAGTTGCCTGGTTCTCTCAAATTCCTTTCTGAAACAATGGAATAACACTGGCCTCTCTCCAGTCCTCCTGGACCTCACTATGACAATAGAAGAAACATAGATCATCGTCAGGTCTCCTTCAATCTCTTGCCTCTCACAATAACCTGGGATAGATCCCATCAGGCCTTTACATCTTGATGCTCTTCAAGAGCCTCAGCATCACATCCTTCCCGACTTCAAAATGCTCCAGCATAGTTGTACCTCCACATCAACCTCGCTGTTCTCAAAGTTCTTCTCAGTGAATACAGATGCAAAGTATTATTTTAGTATCTCAACTACCTCCACCAAATCAAAGCATAGATTCCCTCCTTTATCTTTGAGTGACCCTACCTTCTCTCAGTTAGCCTCGTGTTTTTAAAGTATATATACAAAGATTTGGGATTTTCCTTAATCTGACTAGTCAATGAAATTTCATGTCTGCTTTTGGCCTGTATATTCGCCTGCTCGAGTTCTCTCCTACTTACTTTATGTTCCCATAAGCCCCGTTTCATGCCACCTTTCTAAATCTCACATAAGTTTCCCTTTTCTTCCTGACCAAGTTTACAACCTTCATCCCTTACCTTGCCGTCCTTATCCCTCCTCCGTACTGGAACATGCTGATCCTGCACTTTGATCAGCTGGCCTTTAAATAATTCACATATGTCAAGTGGATTTATCCAATAACAATTAATCCCAATTTGCCCTCCTTACCTCCTGCTTAATGTTACATTGTAATCTGCCTTGTCCCAATTAAGTACCTTCCTCCAACATGCAGACCGGTCCCTATTCAAAACAATCTTAAAACCTCAGGACGGACGTACACACAAAATGCTGGAGTAAAGGGTCTGTCCCACGGGCAACATTTGTGCGTCATTTACGCGACAGCCTAAAAATAGGTTGTCGCGTCGTGATGAGCGCGTGAGGCATGGTGAGGCGTGGTGGCGCATGAGGTGACGTGCGGTAACGCACCGCGCTTCCCTGCTGTCCCAGGATTTTGGAATGTTCAAAATCCTGGGGCGACATTTGGATGTCTCATCAAGTCGCGCGCCCTGTCACACGCAAACGTATGCTGTCCTGTGGGTGACGCCCGGTTAGGGTTAGGGTTAGGGACCACAGATGGGGTGTAAAATATTCTTCCTTTAATGCATGGATTTTAAACATTAATATATTAAAATTAATACAATAAAATCAATTGTGCAAATGAAAAGATTCAGTTTTATTTACAGATGTATTGGCCCGCTTCCAGATCCACCATCTCTTTTCACAGGGATGGATTCAGTGAGTGTAGACTGAACTCCCCTCTCCCCTCTTCCCCCCATCCCTCCTTCTCCACTCCTCCATCCCCTTCTTGCCTCCCCTCTCCCCCACTTCTTCCTTTTTCCCCCCCTCTTCCTCCCTTTGCCCCACTCCACACTTCCCCCCTTATCCAATAACCCCCCCCCCCCCCCCCCTCCCCTCACATCCCCGTCTCCCCCCCTCTCCTTCCCTTCTCCCATTTTCCACCTACCCCCCCCCCCCCCACTTTCCCGACGCCCCCCCCCATTTGTGGACCCAGCCTGCGACCAGCGACCCCCCCGCCCACTATCCCACACACGCTAGGGACAATTTATACAAACCTGTGCGCCTTTGGAATGCGGGAGGAAACACAAATCCTAACCCTAGCCCTAACTCTAATCCTAGCCCGAACACTAACCCTAGCTTCTGTCTGCTCCTCATGAGAACTAAACTGTTGGCCACGAGTTGTTAGTGGGATCTAGCTCTCACAGGCTGGGTCCACAAATGGGGGGCGTCCCCCTCTCTTCCCTTCTCCCTGCTCCACTCTTCTTATCCACTACCTTTTCCCCTCAAATCCCCTTCTCCCCCTCTCCCTCCCTTCTCCCATCCTCCTCCCCCCCCCCCCCCCCACCACACTTTCCCCCGATGCCCGCCGTTTGTGGACCCAGCCTTTGATAGCCAGAGCACACAAATAGTCGCTCCTGCATCCCTACTATTCCCAACAGCTCCTTTATAAACTAGCCATTGCTGCACCTCCAAGCTTGCAACTGACTCCCTTGCTAGCTCAGCACTCCTGTCTTCAGCTCCTTTCATCAAAGCAGTTCTGCACAATACCTCACCATGTCCACTCCCAATAGACCACGCTGCTTAAACATCCCCATATTTTATTGGCTGCTCTGTCTCTTCCTCAGTCATTAAACATCTGCTTCTGCAAATGTTCTGTATAGTCAATCAAAAAAGCATTTTCTCTCTCTCCCTCTCTCTTTAAAAAAAAAATTGATTTATCTACTCAAAATGGCTGTTTTCCACTCTCTCCTTGACTGACAGTAGAAAAATTCTCTCACAGTTCTGTTCCTTTCCTTCCTCTTATTGGCTGCTGCATCACTTCCTCAAGCAATCAAACATCTGTCTACATTCTATCTTTGTCCTACCTCCTCCCCTGACATCAGTCTGAGGAAGGGTCTCCAGAGATGCTACCTCACCCGCTGAGTCATTCCAGCATTTTGTGTCTACCTTCGATTTAAAACAGCATCTGATGTTCTTTCTTACACATCTGCTCTTTGCTATTCAATAAAAAAAACTCTCTATCCTCCTGCCATTTTTCAAAATTGATTTCTCTCTTCTCAAAATGGCTGCTAGCCCACTTTCACCTTGACTTTTGAAGGTAGAAAAAAAATCAGATGTGAGAGGAAATGGGAGCAGCTGGGGGAAACTTGCAGAAACTCCATACAGACTGCAGCAGAACTCAAGATTGAGCTGACACTGTGAGGCAGAAGCTTTACACACTATGGCACTCTGCTGCCCTGCTACTCTGATTTAAACCAAATTCAGCTGTATGACACTATTTCTTTGGACCTGTGGGGGTGAATTTCTGGGCTCTGGACTGAAAAGCTGGTGGAAGTAGATTTGATAATAATTTTGAGAATTAGATATATACTTGAAAACATTTTTTTTTTAAAGCAACCACAGAAGGGGACTTGATTGAATAGCTTTTTCAAAGAGCTGATGACGACACATTGGGCCAAATCGCTGTATGCATAATTCTTTGGTAAAAGCTTGTGAAGAGATGATCTGTTGTGAAAATGTTGCTGGATCATCAATAAGAGGTGAGATGTAATGTTTTTGTGTAACTATTCATTCAGTTGACTATGCTTTTTATACACAGAGGCCAAGCAGTCTTTCTCAAGAGGCCCGAGTGATTCCAGACCTCCCCAACCTCTACCAATCAACAAGGTCCGACCTCCACCAGAGTCGCTACCAGAAGAGGTAAGGGAATACTCACATTCATCACATTCAGTACATCCATTCAAAGCAACACCAACATCTGGTCCCTGCCAGCTTATTTTAGTACATGAATTCAATCTACTGCACTGATGGGAGTGACATTCATTGGATAAGTTTTGAAACATCATTTTTTCAGAGCTGATTCAAATTATCCTTCACACAAATTTGAAGAGGGGTAACTTATTCCCTAGTCTATATTTATTTATCCATAAGTATAATTAATCACTAATGGACTGGTTTGTTATTCAATTAAGTCCCCTTCTGCGCTCTTTTTTTGTTTAAGTATATATCTAATGATTGACCCCATAAAGAAATGATATTTTGATTCACCTCGAGATCTATATAGAGCACCTTAGGGCAGGATCAACATGACTAGTGTCTTCAAAGCAGTTAAACTATAACAGGTCCTTCTGCCCAACTTACCCACACTGGCCAACAATGTCCAAGCTACACTAGTCCCACCTGCCCGTGTTTGGCCCATATCCCCCCAAACCTGTCCTATCCATGTACCTATCTAACTGTTTCTTAAATATTGGGATAGTCCCAGCCTCAACTACCTCGTCTGGCAGCTTGTTCCACACACCACCACCCTTTGTGTGAAAAGGTTACCCCTCAGTTTTCTATTAAATATTTTCCCCTTCACCTTGAACCCATGTCCTGGGAGATACAATCTGATGCTGGCAGCATTTTTCAGGGATTACATCTGTTCATGCCTTTTAATCAGCCATCCTCATTTATCACTGGCAAAACCTATTCAGCAATGCAGGATTGAAAGCGATTGCCTTATGGTGAAGTGAGTACACATGTATCCCAGTTACTGGACTGTGTCTTTTGCATCTGAAGGCAGTGTCCTAATGTACTCTGAAGAACTAACATTTGATTGGAGTAATATTGTTCATGCTGGCATTTTATCAATTTCCTGACTGATTTTTATGACATGTCTTTAACTGAACAACCATCAGCCATAGAAAATATTTCTTAGCAAAATGTTTCTGTTTCAGTTCCTGTCCAGGGATTGGTATGCAGGTTGCATCAATCGATCAGAAGCTGAATCAGCTCTTCGAAGTATTGATGAGGTACTGAACACTACCGTTTCTTCAATCAGAACCTTCTCATGCAATAATTATTATCTGGTTCTTACTTGTGTCTTCAAAAATAAAATTCATAAAGATACAAACATGCGTTTCAACCCAAATATATATGATGGGAATTAATCTCCAAGAGAGCAGATAATTCCAATCATTTCTTTCCTTTCATCCACCTAGCTAACCTGGTCTTAAATGTTAACTCAGTTTCTACTTTAACCACAAAAGCTGGAGGTGACTCCACTCCCTCAAGTTTCTGCACAGATGATTCTCTTGATTGTTCTTAATCTTCTACATTTACTCCAGAACTTTGAGCTCCCTGCCCTTCAAAATATGCAATTGCTCTCTTGCCATCAATATAATTTGTTTATAAATACTTTCATCTTGTCACCCCATAATCTGCCATCATGAGCCCTATTTTTTTGGCTTGTTTAGTCCTGTTACATAGAAACATAGAAATTAGGTGCAGGAGTAGGCCATTTGGCCCTTCGAGCCTGCACAGCCATTCAATATGATCATGGCTGAACATCCAACTCAGTATCCCATCCCTGCCTTCTCTCCGTACCCCCTGATCCCTTTAGCCACAAGGGCCACATCTAACTCCCTTTTAAATATAGCCAAGGAACTGGCCTCAACTACCTTCTGCGGCAGAGAATTCCACAGATTCACCACTCTCTGTGTAAAAAATGATTTTATCATCTTGGTCCTAGAAGACTTCCCTCTTATCCTTAAATTGTTGTATTTTAACTCAAACTAATTGTGGTCTCTCAAATCTGTGCTAATTTTACCCAGAACCCTTACTGAAAGGCATCCAGTCATGTCCCTGCCTCTGTACAACTTTGTAGCTTTCATCAATCTCACAAATCCCACCCTTTATGACTATGTCTTTGTTAAACAACTACTACAACATCTTGACCTGTTTTGCAGATGCTTATTTGATTTAATAATTATTATTTCAGAATATAGGCATCACTGGTAATACAATTATTTATTGTCCATCATTAACAGTCCTTCAACACTGATTTGCCAGACCATTTTAGGTGAATTAGAGTAGACAAAAGTACTGGAGAAACTCAGCGGGTGCGGCAGCATCTATGGAGCGAAGGAGATAGGCAACTTTTTCTGGCTGAAACCCTTCTTCAGACTGATGTAGGGTGGTGGGGGGGGGGGGGGGGGGGGGGGGAGAGAAGAACAAAGGAAGAGGAGGAGCCAGAGGGCTGAGGGAGAGTTGAAGGGGAGGAGACAGCAAGGGCTACCGGAAATTGGAGAAGTCAATGTTCAAGCCGCTAGGGTGCAGACTGCCCAAGAGGAATATGAGGTGCTGCTCCTCCAATTTCCGGTGGTGCTCACTCTGGCCATGAAGCAGGCCCAGGACAGAGAGGTCGGATTCGGAATGGGAGGGGGAGTTGAAGTGCTGAGCCCAGGGAGATCAGGTTGGTTAATGCGGACCGAGCTGAGGTGTTGGGTGAAGCGATCGCTAAGCCTATGCTTGGTCTCACCGATGTAGATCAGCTGACATCTAGAGCAGCGGATGCAATAGATGAGGTTGGAGGAGATGCAGGTGAACCTCTGTCGCACCTGGAACGACTGCTTGGGTCCTTGAATAGTCGAGGGGGGAGGTAAAGCGACAAGCGTAGCATCTCCTGCGGTTGCAAGGGAAAATGCGCAGGGAGGGGGTGGTGTGGGTGGGAAGGGAAGAATTGACTAGGGAGTTACAGAGGGAGCGGTCTTTGCGGAAAGCAGATGGGGGGGAGATGTGAAGATGTGGCCAGTGGTGGGGTCACGTTGGAGGTGGCGAAAATGACGGAGGATTATTTGTTGTATGTGACGGCTAGTGGGGTGGAAGGTGAGGACTAGGGGGACTATGCCCTTGTTCTGAGTGGGGGGGATTGGGAGAGAGAGCAGTGTTGCTGGGTATAGAAGAGACCCTGGTGAGAGCCTCATCTATAGTAGGGGAGGGGAACCCTCGTTCCCTGAAGAATTAGAGTCACAGGCAGTGAAAGCCCTCCAAAGGACATCAATGATAGAAACATGAAACATAACCTTAGGTCTATAGTTCGGCCCTTCGAGCCTGCACCGCCATTCAATATGATCATGGCTGAACCCTCGTATCCCGTACCTGAACCCCCTGATAGCCACAAGGGCCACATCTAACTCCCTCTTAAATATAGCCAATGAACTGGCCTCAACTACCCTCTGTGGCAGAGAAAGCACTCTCTGTGTGAAAAAAGTTCTTCTCTCCAAAGGATTTCATCCTTAAGAGTGATCCAAATGAGTTTTTGCAAAAGTCCAGTAATTTAATCATCATCATTACTACTAAATAGTATCTCTTTTAAATTCCAGATTATGGTTCGAATTTAAACTTCACAACTGCGATGGTAGAATTTGAACTCTGGTCTCTGCATTGTTAACTTTCACCTCTGAAATACTAGTTCAGTAACAGTGGATCACCACCCTCCACTGATCACAAAGTCTCATCTTGTACCTCCCCTCCTTAATCCAGCTGCTCACATTTAGTTCTATTCTTAACTATCTTTTGTGGAAAAAATTACATGTGATCGCAATTCATTCCCATTCATGGACTCATGGAGTATCCTCTTTGGTCTGCTATTGGCTTCTTCTTAATTCTCTCTAGATCTCATTCTATCTAGATCCTCAGTGACATCAACCAAGAATATAGTCACACTACATGTGTATGCTGCTGATATTCACAACTACCTGCCCAATTGTTTCAATAAATCAAAATCAACAGATTGCCTGCCCAATTGGGTGAGCAGAGACAAGCCCCAGGAAAACATTTCAAGGTCTTTGCCCTTGGGCACTTTCAGAAACTCTGTAGCCTCACTGCTAATCATTTTTTCTGCCTGGCAAATATCCAAGGTTAAATCAGATTATTCATAATTTGCGTGCCATAGCTGACATGTATTCAGAAGTTAATGTCTGAACACATGTATTTACTTTCATTAAGGCCACCTATTTCCACCATAATACTGGCCATCATTCTCATGACCTCCTCGTAGAAACATAGAAACATAGAACTTAGGTGCAGGAGTAGGCCATTCGGCCCTTCGAGCCTGCACCGCCATTCAATATGATCATGGCTGATCATCCAACCAGTATCTCATACCTGCCTTCTCTCCATACCCTCTGATCCCCTTAGCCACAAGGGCCACATCTAACTCCCTCTTAAATATAGCCAATGAACTGGCCTCGACTACCCTCTGTGGCAGAGAGTTCCAGAGATTCACCACTCTCTGTGTGAAAAAATTTCTTCTCATCTCGGTTTTAAAGGATTTCCCCCTTATCCTTAAGCTGTGACCCCTTGTCCTAGACTTCCCCAACATTGGGAGCAATCTTCCTGCATCTAGCCTGTCCAACCCCTTAAGAATTTTGTAAGTTTCTATAAGATCCCCTCTCAATCTCCTAAATTCTAGAGAGTATAAACCAAGCCTATCCCGTCTTTCTTCATAAGACAGTCCTGACATCCCAGGAATCAGTCTGGTGAACCGTCTCTGCACTCCCTCTATGGCAATAATGTCCTTCCTCAGATTTGGAGACCAAAACTGTACGCAATACTCCAGGTGTGGTCTCACCAAGACCCTGTACAACTGCAGTAGAACCTCTCTGCTCCTATACTCAAATCCTTTTGCTATGAAAGCTAACATACCATTCGCTTTCTTCACTGCCTGCTGCACCTGCATGCCTACTTTCAATGACTGGTGTACCATGACACCCAGGTCTCGCTGCATCTACCCTTTTCCTAGTCGGCCACCATTTAGATAATAGTCTGCTTTCCTGTTTTTGCCACCAAAATGCATAACCACTTCCATGTCTTTATCACCTCCAACTATGCCTTTGTTCTCCTGGGTCTAACCCAGTGCCTAACCCATTACTTACCACCGTAAAATTGAGCATCCAAAACTCCATGTATTTCTCAACAAACATCAAGTCCTTTTCTCCTATTGCCCAGCTGAGGAATGTTTTGTTTTTAAACATATTTGTTTGTTTTGAACTAGTACCCTTCAGTCCAGCCATACAATAATCTAAGATCCCTACAATTGCTTTTGGTCATCTGTATCTTCAAAATTGTATCAAACTTAGATTATGGATACTGAAACCTGTCCCACGCACCATTTGAATCTTATCCACCTTTACAACTCAAGCTTTTGGTCATTAACATTTCAAACTAGTAATAACACTGTGACGCACTTTGAAGCATCCATTTTCTGCATTAACATTTCAATATAAATTGAAACTTGTTGCAATTGTATTTCTTATGTCATTTAATTTGTCTTGCTCTCCTCTCATACAATTTCTGCTAACTCACTCCAAACCCCACCCACAGTTTTCTAAGTTCTAAACTTGCTTAAAACTGATTGCATCTGTACATTGTCAATTCTGATAAATTCTCATGTTGGGCTTAATTCTAACCCTGCACAATGGGCAATAGAGATTGCTGGTGGTGAGGCCAAATTCAATGAATTTGTTTTAGTCCCAATCTGCCACTAGTATACTTCCTTTTGGCGTTAAAAACGTGCTGGGGTAACTCACTGGGTCAGGCAGCATCTGTGGAGGGAATGGGCAGATGTTGTCACCCATCCATTTTCTCCACAGATGCTGCCTGACCCACTGACATTAGCACTTGGCATTTTGCTCAAGATTCCAGCATCTGCCGTTCCTTCTGTCTTTCTGTTTGGTGTAACTGGTATGTTTGGTACCAGCTGAAGGGCAGGTGAAAGCACTTTAAAAAAGCAAAGATGACAATTATAATATTTAACTGAGTTTTCATGTCTCAGATATAGTGACTATAAATAAATAATGAACAGAGTTAGTGACAGCTAAAATACTCACTGATTTGTTAAGATTTTTGTGGCATCTAAAGCACAGTGCATTTTTATATAAAATTATGTCTGCAAAAGATAGCAAAAAATGTATGTACGAACATACAAGGAATTTGATTTGCCATACAGTCATACCAAAACAGCAGCAAAACACACAACTACATAAAAATTAACATAAACATCTACCACAGCACACTGTGAATAAAATGTTATGAAGTGATTCACACATTGAAATAATACTCAGAAACAACAGTCACATCCCAGAATCAGAAAAAGAAGCATTATTTATAGAAATGGGAAGTCCCACAGCAGGGGAATCTCTCGAACATCCTCTCCAATAATTACTTCTCACCAATAGATATTATTTTGTAATGTAATTCATTGCTGTTGGCTGCAAACCTGCTGCCATATTTCCTGTATTGCAACAGTGACTACAATTCAGAAGTATTGAGATGACTGTGGAGCAATTTAAGACATCCTGAGGTTATGAAAAGCATTCATGAATGAATGCTGCATGTGGGGAAAGGAATATAAGAATACTCACTATAATACAGAAAGAGACTTTAAATCAAGCGTAGTTTATTGTCATATGCACAAGTATGGCGAGGTGGTAGAAGTAAAATTATAAATCTTGCTTCCAGCAACATTATGAGATTTTTATGGGCTTTCACCACATCTACTGTAAGTAGTACAGAGGAAATGTTAGTGTTGGCATTAGGCAAACACATTTATACCATGATTTGCAATAATGCTTACTGATGAACAGGCTTAAGCATTGCAGCAAACAGTCACAGTCTTTTGTCACTAGTAGAAGAAACTTGATCTCCCAGCATTACTAACTTGCAGTTCATGTGTTGCTTTTCAGGATGGGACATTCTTGGTAAGAGACAGCTCACGGAGAACCAGTGGACACCCTTTTGTCCTAATGGTACTGTACGGGGACAAGGTGTACAACGTTCAAATCCGTTATCAGGAGAACATCGCTATGTACTTATTGGGAACTGGACTACGAGGAAAGGAAGTGAGTTTAGAAATTCCTCAACTTACATGGTTTTTCATTAAGAATGTCATTGAAAATACCGCATAGAAACAGGCCAGATGGTCCAGCCAGTCATCACCAATGTTTTGTACAGCAGTTAATGATCATTCTTGTCCAATCAACAAAACTTATTTTATCATACATGTTTACCTACCCTTAAATATATCAAAATGACTCACCTCAAACATTCCCCAGTGGTTCAAAGTTACATTCATTTTAGAAAGCTTCCCACAATTTGGAAGATGGAAAATGAAATCCCACAAGTTCAAAGAGGAAGGGGACATAAGGTGACATACTACACCATCATTTAGCCTGACAGATGGAAGAAGATTGCTGGTATCCTTTTTAAGAAAGAGGTAACAACAAAACACTTAGAAAATAACATGTATTAAGCAAGTTCAACAAGAATTCATGAAAGAAAGGTCTTGTTTACATCTGGTGGAGTAGAATTGATACATAGACAATAGGTACAGGAGTAGGCCATTTGGCCCTTCGAGCCACCACCGCCATTCAATGTGAACAAGGCTGATCATCCACAATCAGTACCCCTTCCTGCCTTCTCCCCATACCCTTTGATTCCGCTCACCCTAACAGATCTATCTAACCCTCTTTTGCAGGCATGTAGTGAATCGGCCTCCACTGCCTTCTGAGGCAGAGCATTCCACAAATTCACAACTCTCTGTGTGAAAAGGTTTTTTTCTCATCTCAGTTCTAAATGGCCTCCCCCTCATTCTTAAACTGTGCCCCCTGGTTCTGGACTCTCCCAACATCTGGATCTAGCATGTCCAATCTCTTAATAATTTTATATGTTTCTATAAGATCCCCTCTCATCCTAAATTCTAGTGAATACAAGCACTGTCGCTCCATTTTTTCATCATACGACAGTCCCGCCATCCCGGCAATTAACTTTGTGAACCTGCGCTGCACTCCCTCAATAGCAAGAATGTCCTTCCTCAATTTAGGAGACCAAAACTACACACAATACTACAGGTGTGGTCTCACCATGGCCCTGTATGCATGCAGACGGACCTCTTTGCTCCTATACTCAACTCCTCTCGTTATGAAGGCCAACATACCATTAGATTTCTTCATTGCCTGCTGTACCTGCATGCTTACTTTCAGTGACTGATGTACTTCCCCTTTCCCTAACCTGACACCATTCAGATAATAATCTGCCTTCCCATTCTTGATACTAAAGTGGATAATCTCACACTTATCCACATTATACTGCATCTATCATGCATCTCCCCACTCACCCAACCTGTCTAAGTCACTCTGCATCCTCATTGCATCATCTTCACAGTTCCCACTGCCACCCAGCTTTGTGTCATCTGCAAATTTGCCAATGTTACTTTTAATTCCTTCATTTAAATCATTAATATATATTGTAAATGACTGCTGTCACAACAACGAGCCTTGCGGTACCCCACTAGTCACTGCTTGCCATTCTGAAAGGGACCTGTTAATTCCTACTCTTTGTTTCCTGTCTGCCAACCAATTTTCTAACCAACAGAATTGGCATACTTTGATTTCCAGAAAAACGTTGATAATATGCCATTAAAGATCTTATTAAACAAAATTAGAACACAGACGATTGAAGATAATTGTATGGCATGGATTAAAGAAACAGAGAGTAGGAATAAACTTTCAGTTGGGGGACTGACCACAGGTTGCCTCAGAGATGTTGGGTTCCAGCACTTCAGAACCTATGATAACATCAGGGAACTAAGTGTAATGTAGCTAAATCTGCGGAAGACACAAACCTGGCTTGTAGAGTTGGGCTGCAGAGTGTAGGATGCAGAGTGTTTTTGGGGAGATAAAAACATTTGGCTAAATTAGTATAATGTGTAAATAGATGTGATCATCCAGTTACATCCAGTTTGAAGCGATCATCAAACTTACTAATCTCACCTTCTGCAATTTCATCCAAATCATTGAGATAAACCACAAACAGAAATGGGCTTAGCACTGATACCTCAGGGACACCACTAGTCACATACCTTAAGTCCAAAAAACATCCTTCAATATTGTATCCAGTCAGCTAGTTCTCCCTGGACCTCAGAGATATATCTGATCAGGCTCAGGAGATGTATCCACATTCAAAAGGCCTTTGGATATTTAGCACCTCTTCCACTCTCCTCAAGAAATTTCCATTAACTGTCCCAAGTTCTCTGGTCTTCATGACTTTATCCAGGGTAAAATGGAGAAGAAATACTTATTGAATAGTTTGCCCATCTCCTGTGGCTTCACACATAGACGATTGCTTTGGATTTTGAGTGATCCTATTACCCTTCCAGTTATCCTCTTTTCCTTAATGTACTAACAACTTCTCTTTGGATTTTCCTTACTCTTATGTGCCAAAGCTATGTCCTATCCTCTTTTTGCCCATGTTATGTATGCACCTCTGTCCCCTAAACTCTTGCACGGATGCACTTGATCCCGGCTGCCTACACCTGGCCAATGCATCCTACTTTTTCCTGTCCAGAGCTTCAATTTCTCGTCATCCAGCCTTTGTTACTTCCATTTTCCTTGCTCTTCATTCTAACTGGAACATGCATGGCCTAATCGCTCACCATCACACTTCTAAAAGCATACCACTTTCCAGATCACGCTTTGCCTGCAAACATCCTACTCCAATTAACATTATCATGTTCCTCATCCTTGGCATACTCCAGCCTATCCTGTAAAATGTACTTGCTTTCATCGTCTTCCATACTGACATCTTGCCTCGCACCAGCCTCACTTCTGCATTAGAACCCATCCCCCTGCCATTCTAGTGTAAACGTTCCTGAGTAACTCCAGCAAACCTGCCCCTCGGGATATTGATTCCGTTCTGTTCAGGTGCAATCCATCCTCTTGTACAGGTTACCTCTGCGCTAACAGGGATCCCAATGGTCCAAAACTCTGCGTCTCTGCCCACTACACCAGCCTCACAGGCATGAATTTACCTATCCTATCTTATTCTTCCTCCTCGCTAATACACAGCATTAGGAGCCATCTGGCAATATCTCCCCTTGAACTGCTGCTTTTTAACCATTTACTTACTGTAACTCCCTGGATGCACTTTACAGGACCTCAACCCTTTTCCTACAATGTTATTAGTGCCAACATGCATGACAACTTCCCCCTTGGGATTGTTCTCAAATATATATATCCATTAGTTATTAGCCTTCAGACCATTTTCAAATATCTTAAAACAATTCATAATGTTAATAGCTATATAAAATCTCCCCTTAAGGGCCTGTCCCACTTTGGCGATTTTGCGATCGGTGGACAATTCTTGCTTTTTCACTAGCATAGTGTAAGGTAAGTTCTTTAAAAAACACACACAAGGACACACACACACAACACACACACACACACACACCACACACACACACACAACACACACGTGATAGACACCCGTGATGAACAGGAAGATTAAGACGGCTAGCATAGTGGGGGGGGGGGGGGGGGGGGGGGGGGGGGGGGAGAAGGAGTGGAGACATTTTTAAGAAGTCAGACAACTTTTAATAAGCCAGAGATACACAGCTGTGAAGTTTGGCGGACATTTAACATTACTGGTCAGTTATCCTTGGTTCTGAAAACTCGTGCTTACGATTTTTTTCCCCCAATGAGCCAATGAAAATGCCCGGTCAGCAAAGGCGATTAACTGAAACTATCTACGACTACCTCGACTACCCATAACTACATGGCGACCCCACTACAATGCACCTACGACTACAGGATTATCGATTTTCTCCATGGCGACCAATTTTTGGTTGCAGAAAAATTTTTCAACGTTGAAAAATTTGTGGCGACCATACTGAGGCCGCGACTAGTTCCCAGAATGCGGGAACTCCTAGCGACCATGAAGGAGACTCACCAGAGACCATGTGGCGATCATGAGGCGAGCGCAGAGTCTCCTGCACTCGCCTAAAAAGTTGCTTAAGTGGGCAGGCCCTTTAATCTTCGATGGTCCAGGGGTAAACTCTGCCCATAACTTAACATCCCTGTTCTCTCTAAGTAAATTTATGCACCTTCTTCAAGCCTAAAGTGAGGGAGAAAACTGTAGAACACTCCAGTGGAGGCCAAAACAATGATTTTTACAAAGCCATTTGAATCCATTGCTCAATACACAAGCGTTTGTCTGATATTCAACTTGTTTTGATTCTTTCTGCAGAACTTCAGTTCGGTGACAGAGCTTGTGGAGTATCATACACAGACAGCGCTCATGCTCATTGATGGAAAAGATCAAAGAGGAACACAAAGGAAGCAGTGCACTCTGATATGTCCTGCAGCTCAGTACACAACAAACTGACCGCCAAAGCTCACACCAGCCATTTGGTGCTCCTAGACCTTTTAATCGAGAAGCAAAATGTTTGCACCTGTGTACATGCGCCCTGGAATTCTCTGTCCACTGAAAGGAGTTTTAAAATATCTTTAATCGCATTTTCTATATCTTTGTGAGTGGTGCAATGGCACCATGGAAGGAAGGGCTGTGATCAATCCTATGAGACACGACACTGTTCATTCACACTTTTCCTCATATCCTCACCCAAGACTGTCTCCACTCTGTTTGCCCCCTCACTGTTCACTCTCCCCACTGTCCCCCTGCTCTCCCTCAATGTCTCCCCCTCCCCCCAACTGTCCACACCCCCTCACCCTGTCTCATCAACTGATCTCGTCATTAGACCTCCATTCCAAACCCCCTTTAAATGACCCACCAATAAGCCATCTGCAAAATTCCCAATGAATTACATCCATCATGCTGCCTCATTCACCTTTCACCGACATCTGTTGCCATCGTGATGTTCTCAGATTTGTTTGTTACTCTGTGCAGCAAGTAGCATCCTCACAGTTAAACATTGGTGTACACAGCATGGTGGATCATTCGTATCCTCCTCATAATTTTAGCGTAATGCAACCCTTAGTTCATTACCTATATTATCCTAATGGTTGTAAATATAGCTTTATCCACAAACAAAAAAATATGATAGCAAGTGAATTCAGCTCATCGCATTTAGGTTGGTGCATCACAATAAATATAATTTCTGGTTTGAACATTGTTCCAAGTGTGTTTTAAATTATTTAAATGTAATGGGGTGTTTCTGAAGAGGAAACATCGGTAGATATTGAAGATCTGAAATAAAAGCAGATAATGCAAGAGATGCTATCGGGCTTGTCCCACTAACGCGACTTCTCAGTGACTGTCGTTGACCTTCAAGCTCGAGGGCACTCGCCTGAAAATCCTCGAGTTGGGTCGACCATCAGCGATGAAACTGCAAGCTGGATCTACCGTCTGCGTACACACACACACACACACACACCCATCGCAAAGGCGGGGGCCAGCGAAAGCGAGGGAGCGCTGTCTGAAATTCACACCCGCGATGATAAGGAAGGTAAAAGACGGCTGGCACAGGTACGGTAAGTCCTTTAGAGAGCGCGAAGAGCGGGGAGAGAAGGAGTGGAGCCACTTTTGAGAAGCCAGACAACTTTTACTTAAGTTTAGCGGGCATTTAACATTATCGGTTGGGTTACTTATCTTTTTCTTTCGCAACGTGCTTTACCATCGACTACCTTTGATTGCCTTCGATTACATATGATAGCATTACGACCTACTAAGACCTACCTCGACCAAACCTACGAGTAAAAAAATATAGGTTTTTTTCCATGGCGACCCTTTTTTACTCGCGGACATTTTTCATTGTGTTGAAAAAAACGCCGGGACCTAGCTGAGGCCTCGAGTACGCGGGGATTACTCTCGAGTATGAAGGAGAGTTGCAAAGACCTCCTAGGAAATCATGTCGACCATGCTGCAAGTATGAGTCAAGGGCAAACTCTTCTAAACTCTCCAATTAGACACGCATACAAACACATCACAAAGGTGGGGGCCAGGGAAAGTGGGGGAGCGCAGTCTAAAATTGACACGTGCGATGAACATAGAAACATAGAAATTAGGTGCAGGAGTAGGCCATTCGGCCCTTCGAGCTTGCACCGCCATTCAATATGATCAAGGCTGATCATCCAACTCAGTATCCCGCACCAGCCTTCTCTCCATACCCCCTGATCCCCTTAGCCACAAGGGCCACATCTAACTCCCTCTTAAATATAGCCAATGAAGTGGCCTCAACTACCCTCTGTGGCAGAGAGTTCCAGAGATTCACCACTCTCTGTGTGAAAAAGTTCTTCTCATCTCGGTTTTAAAAGGATTTCCCCTTTATCCTTAAGCTGTGACCCCTTGTCCTGGACTTCCCTAACATCGGGAACAATCTTCCTGCATCTAGCCTGTCCAACCCCTTAAGAATTTTGTAAGTTTCTATAAGATCCCCTCTCAATCTTCTAAATTCTAGAGAGTATAAACCAAGTCTATCCAGTCTTTTCTTCATAAGACAGTCCTGACATCCCAGGAATCAGTCTGGTGAACTAGAAAGGTAAAAGATGGCTGGCACAGTTCGGTAAGTCCTTTAGAGAGTGTGGAGAGGGAGAGAGGGGGAGGTGGAGAGGTGGAGTGGAGACACCTTTAAGAAGCCAGACAACTTTTGATAAAGCTTAGCGGGCATTTAACCTTACCGGTCGGTTTACTTACCTTTTTTTTCCTCAACGAGCTTTACCTTCGACTACCTTAGATTGTTGAAGAAAACGCCGCAACCTAGCTGAGGCCTCACGTAACCGGGGTCTACTCTTGAGCATGAAGTAGAGTTACAAAGACCTCCTAGGACCTCGTGTCAACCATGCTGCGAGTATGTCGAGGGCAACCTCTTCTAAACTCGCAAATTAGGTCGCCGCAGTGGGACAAGTGTTCTGTGCAGTTAGGATGGTGAATCTTGCAGATAATCTTTCATAAAGGCTAGCATTTGAACTGAGTATATGGCCAGAATAGTCTTTACTTTAGTTGTTAAACGAGTGACATGGTTCCAAGTGCTGCTTATCTCACTAGACTGTGGCATAAAAATCAACTAAAACACTATGGAATAGGTGGTATGAAATTTGGTGATATTGCACGCATTAGACTTGGGGTAGGATGCCACAAATGGATTTGTCTCCCTATTGTCACATTTGTCAACAGAATAACTAAGATTTAATTATAACAGTCTTTGCAACTGCAACATATTTGTTCAAAAATAGACAATGTAATCTTTCATCTGAATTGATAGCCATCTCTGGTTAACTCTGCAAATGTATGCAGTAAATTACTAATTGTTATTATTAACACAAGTTAGTCGTTGAGCCTTACAGCATGGGAACAGGCCATTTGGCCCATTGAGTCCATACTGTCCAGTGGGTACATATCCACATTAATCTCCTTATACTATCAGGTTTGGGTGATTCAAGTGTTATCCAGACATTTCTTAAATGCTGTCAGTGACTCTGCCTCCACCTCTGTCTCATGTAGTACATTCCAGGTACTGATCATTCTCTGGGTGGAAAATCCCCTTAATCCCCTCTAATTCTCTTAGCCCTTATGTTAAATCTATATCCTCTGCTTTTATGTAAGGATCGAACCTGGTGGGTGGCGTGACTCATGTCGCAGCGGCCTCTGCAGTCCGTATGTCTTTTTATTATTTTTTGTCTTGTTTCAATTTAATTTTTTTTTTTTTTGACGGGGTATGTGTGTGTGGGGGGCGGGGGGTGGGGGAAACGTTTAAAATCTTTCCCCTGTACAGAGAACCCGACCTTTTCCTTGTCGGGTCTCCGTTGTCGTTGGGGCTGAGCAACGTGGGGCGGCCTCCAGCAAGAACGACCCGGGGGCTCCAGTCGCGGAGCTGCGGACCTACTCACCATGGTAGAGCTGGCCGATTTCGGAGCGGGAGGAGCGGTGGTGATTCGGAGGCTTACCGCATGTCCGGTGGACAGTAATACTGGGAGCCCGCGGGTCCCTACTGGGAGCCCGCTTTTTGAGGCTTCCGCAACGGTGACTTCTCCCGCCTGAGTTGCGGGGTCGAGGAGTACTTGGAGCGGGGCCTTACATCATCGCCCCGCGCGGCTTGGAATGGCTGCGGGACTTTGCTAGCGCCCGCCGGGGGCTCCAACAACAAGACCCAGAGCGTGGCCTTGCATCACCTGGCGCGGCGTTTATGGCTGCGGGACAATTATCATCGCCCGCCGGGGGCTTTGACTCTGACATCAGGAGGGGAATTGGGGAGTGCAGGGGAGGGATAAGGTTTTGCCTTCCATCACAGCATGGAGGAGATGCACTGGATGGATGTCTATGTAAATTGTGTTGTGTCTTGGGTCTTTTTCTTGTGTGTATGACTGCAGAAACAACATTTCATTTGAACCTCAATGAGGTTCAAATGACAAATAAAATTGTATTGTACTGTATTGTATTGTATCATCTCTGATATGGAGAAGTTATACCTGTAGTCTACTCTATCCCTTATAAGTTTATATACCTCAATCATGTCCTCTCTTAACCTCCTCTGCTCCTGTGAAAACAGAACTAGGATGTCCAGTCTTAACTCCTCTTACCTGAAACAGTTAACTGAAAGCAATAGTGTTCAAGAAGGAACTGCAGATGCTGGAAGATTGAAGGTACACAAAAATGCTGGAGAAACTCAGCGGGTGCAGCAGACTGGTCTGAAGAAGGGTTTTGGCCCGAAACGTTGCCTATTTCCTTCGCTCCATAGATGCTGCTGCACCCGCTGAGTTTCTCCAGCATTTTTGTGTACCAACTGAAAGCAACATCCTGGTTAATCTCTTCCAATCTCCTCCAACCACAGTGGCGCAGCGGTAGAGTTGCTGCCTTACAGCGCCAGAGACCCAGGTTCGATCCTTACCTTGTGTGCTGTCTGCACGGAGTTAGTATGTTCTCCCCATGACCTGTATGAGTTTTATCCGGACACTCCGGTTTCCTCCCACACTGCAAAAACGTGCAGGTTTGTAGGTTAATGGCTTCGGTAAATTGTAAATTGTCCCGAGTGTGTTTAAAATAGTGTTAATGTGTGAGGATAGCTGGTCAGCGCAAACTCAGTGGAATGATGGCCGTGTTACCGCACTCTAAACTATACTAAATCTCATCTACTGTATCCGTTCCCCGTGTGGACTATATATCGGCGAGACTAAGCGAATACTGAGTGATCCTTTTGCTGAACACTTACACTCAATCCGCCTTGGCCTACACGATCTCCCAGTTGCCAAACGTTTTCACTCCCCTTCTTATTCGCATACTAACATTTCTGTAATGGGCCTCCTCCACTGTCAGAGGAAAGCCACACGCAAATTGGAGGAGCAGCACCTCATATTTCACTCGGGCAACTTACAACGCAGTGGTATGAATATTGATTTTTCTCATTTCAAGTAACTCCTGAATTCCCTCTCTCATCCCCTCCTCCACCCTAGTCATACTACTAGTTTCATTGTTCACATACTTCATTATCACTTCATCCCTAGCCAACAATGGGCATTTATGGTTTCCATCCCTTCCTTGGTCATATTTCTGGCCCTGATCTGTTCTGACCTTTTACTCTTTCAAGTTTCCTCCCCTCTACTTTCAGTCTGAAGAATGGTTTTGACCCTAAATCCCATCCATCCATGCTTCCTGACCCGCTGAGATAGTCCGGCACTTTGTGTCTATCCTGGTGAATCTTCTCTATAACCTTTTCAGCTATATGACATATTTCATATAGTGTAGTGGACAAAACTGCTCACAATACTCCAGCACTTGGTTTGACCAAGGTTTTATAAAGTGGGAGTGTAACATCCAGCACTTGGATTCCATATGCCTTAACCACATTATCCACCTCTGCTACCACCTTGAAGGATCTTTGAACTTGTAGATCTCTGTTCCTCAACCCCATCATTTATGGTATATGTCCCAGTGACAGTAGCGTTTCCAAGCTGCAATGCTTTACATTTTTCTATCCCCAGTTCCCTCCCCTCTACTTTCAGTCTGAAGAAGGGTTCCAACCCAAAACGTAACCTGTCAAACCGGTCCGAAAAAGCATCTCTACCCGAAACATCACGTATTGAGTTTTTCCAGCGATGCTGCCTGACCTGCTGAGTTACTCCAGCATTTTGTGTCTGTGCTTCACATTTACCTAGATTAAATTCTACCTGTCATTTCTCAGCCCACTTCATCAATTCATCTACAGCTTAAGACTGCCCTGCACACAATCAGCAACTCCACTAATCTTAAGGGCCTGTCCCACTTAGGCGATGGTCACCTTCGGTAAAGCTGTGCACCAGCTGTCCACCATCCAGAGCCCTACTCAACAACTACTCTCACAGAACAAAGACCTTTTTGACAATAAACTGGGCAAGCTCCGTCCCAAGTACGCTATTATACCCGACCCGGAGGTCATACCAGTCGTTCGTTCCCCCCACCGAATCCCGCATGCAGTGAGGGACCGCGTCAAAAATGAACTGGACAGAATGAAAGCATTGGGCGTGATTGCCCCTGTCAATGACCCATCTGCCTGGGTTTCCACCATAGTCGCAGCCACCAAGAAGAATAAAGACAAAATAAGGATCTGTATATATCCCAAGGACTTAAACACTGCCATCAAACGTCCACGCCACCCAATGCGGACGGTGGAAGAAGTTGCAGCACTGGGAAAAGCCACGATATTCTCAGTCTTAGATGCAAACAGCTCATTCTGGCAGATTCCGCTAGACCATGCATCCTCCATACTAATCACATTTGGAACACCTTTCGGATGCTATTATTTTTTACGCATACCGTTTGGCATCAATTTGGCCAGTGAGGTCTTCCAGCGCTCTATGGAACAGCTGTTTGCCCAGTTCCCCATGCGCTATAATTGTGGACGACATCCTGGTCGCTGGGCGCGATGTCCAGGAACACAACTCTAACCTAAAACTAATTCTAGATTGTGCCAGGTTGACCTCAAACTCAACCCGCTCAAGTGTAGGTTTCGAGTTGACGAAGTGAAGTACGTGGGCCAAGTATTCACCAGCAATGGTCTCAAGCCGGACCCTTCCAAGATCATTGCCATCAGCGAGATGCCAGCTCCCACACATGTTACTGCTCTGCGAGATGCCAGCACCCACACATGTTACTGCTCTGCTCTGTAAACTACCTGGGAAAATTCATCCCAATGTCAGCAAACTCTCAGCCCCGCTGCGGAAGCTAACTCACAAGGCTGCACACTGGTCCTGGCACGAGCACCAACAGAGGGCGTTCGACAACCTCAAACATCAAATGTCTTGTGCTCCCACCCTCACATACTTCGATGTCGAGCAGCCCATCACCCTAACCTGCGATGCCTCCCAGTATGGGCTGGGTGCTGCCTGCCTACAAGACAACAGTGAGGGTCCCTGACCTGTCGCCTATGCCTCTCGCACCATGTCTGACACAGAACAGCGCTATGCTCAGATCAAAAAAGAACTGCTCACCGTAACTTTCGTCTGCAAGAAATTCAAGGATTTGGGAACCAGGTCACAATTGAGACCGACCACCAGCCCCTGGTCAGCATCCTGAACAAACCAATCCACGCGGCCCCTGCGCGCTTACAACGCACGATGATGGAACTACAAAGGTATGACATAAAACCGATTTACAAATGTGGAAAGGACATTGTAGATTAACCCTTATTAATCCTTATTACAAAGAAAACACTATGAAAAAAACAGTTCTTTGCTTCAACCGCTCAACAAGGGACAGGTTGTCTGCTTACGGTCAATCCGAAGTTACGACCGCCTCAGAGTCATTCTGGGGTCAACCGCAGAGCCACGCTCATACCTGGTCAGTATTGACAACGGCATCTATCGCCGAACCCACCAACACCTCCTGCTCCATGAACACCACTCTAGTGATTCCTCTACCGGTGCCAGCACCATCCCTGCCTGTCCCCATCTCTACTGGTGTCTTCTCCTCCGCATTCACCACATAAGGAACTAAAGGGCCTGTCCCACGAGCATTCGACCTGCATGCGGCAAGTACGACCAAACCGGAAGCGGGGGCCGCTCGGGGATCGCGCGGAGGTCGAGTGTTCCCCGTATAGGGCCGGTCTCACCAGCATACGCCTGCATAGGGCGAGCGTGACCAAACCAGAAGCGGGGGACGCGCGGAGGTTGAGTGAGTGACGTGAAGTTCGAGCGAAGTCCGCGGGAAGTTCGCGTGTAACGTATGGCGTCGAGACATGTACGCCCGTCGAGGCGGCTGCGAGCCGGCAGGCCGTTGCCGTGTGGAATTTTTGAACACGGTCAGTTTTTCGGACCAGCCCCGCACAAGTCCATACGGCTCCGGCGATCGAAGTGGGACCAGCCCTGCGAGGCCGTAAGGCTCAAGCGACCACATTAGGCCGCGCTTGCCGCATGCAGTCCCATGTTCGTGGGACAGGCCCTTTACTCCCTCAGAGAAGGATGAGGTGCACGAGGGGTACTACCGTACATGTGCAGGTCGTGTCTGCAGGCGAAACCCGCTGATTGGAAAATTCACCGGCTATATTTGAACTGTGCATGACCCATCTTGTTTTATGTGCTCACATATGTACAAGCATGTACACGTTAAATAATAAATGCTCACACCTTATACTGGTGTTTTACAATATGCTCCACTAACCACTCTATATATGCCTTGCTTCTTTAAGAGGAAAGATGTAGATTTTACTTCGGAGTCACGTGAGTGATTCCGTGAAGAACCCGCCCAGTGCGCTGTTGCGGCACTACGTCATTATCGCACAGCTGTGCACACGCGGCAAGCGGGAGTCGGCAGCTCCCGCAAACCAAGGAACGTGAGGTAAGTACTTACCTTAATCGGGCCTTGTGGTTTTTTGCTCCAGGGGGAGCAAAGTAGCAGAGGAAGCGGCCCCCGTTCGACTCCAGCGAAGGAGCCGATATTGGAGGGGGATAGGCGCAAACGGGACCGCACAGGCTGCGGACCGCTGCAAGGAGCTGCGCTGATGCCGGTCCGCTGAACAGCTGTTTGGTAACAGCAGCGGACCGGAGGGAAATTTAAAAACCCGACCGGCAGCCCCGCAGACTCCTGACAAGGAGAATCGCCGCCCAGGAACCGCTACAATGCCGCCTGAAAAATGGCAGGCAGCCTCTAACTACAGGTAAGACAAAAACCTTACCAAAATTACAGGTTCTACAGGAATCAACTTCCTCCAACACTGGAACAGGCTGGAGACAGCAAAAATAAGTATGTCTGTCTCCCCAAGCCAGAGGAGGTCATGGAGTTCAAAACCTCCAGGGAAAACGAGGGGTCACTGGTTGAATACTAAGGGAGCTGACTCCTACCCCAGTGCTATTGCACTAGCCATCTCCCTTGACGAGGGATTGATGCAACAACGGAGTTTGAGCTATGCCTCCTCCAATTTATAGCACACCCTTTTGCTCCCTCTTTTGAGGCTAGCTAAGGAGGCCAGGGCTGGGCTGGCTTAAACGCTGGGCAGGCGGACGAGAACAGCAGTATGCCAGGGGAGCAGGATCAGGAAGAGCTACTGGGTGTCGTGGGCCATTACATGGAACCTCCACGCGACCATCTTCCCAACAAAGCCCTGCAGGAGCAGGCCTTTCTAGAGGCAAATCCGCAGGCAGCTGGGTCAGCAGACTCGCAGACAAGAGCTAAAAGCAGCGAATTCTGAAGCTCCTAACAGAAGGTCAAGATGTCACCACCTTTGCTCGTTTTTTCCACGGATCATACTCACCTGGCAGGCGAGACGCCATGATCACCAAGGTGGTTCTCCCAGGATGAGACTATCCCGTTGCACTACGAGTGTGCTGACGCCTAAGATGTTCCCAAATTTGGGATACTCGACTGACATTTGTGCATATAAGACCTGCCCTCAACCCCAAATATACGGGGCTATGCAAACCGCTGCTGCGGGAAGACAGGCAGCTAAACCTGTGCGCCTCATGAGGGCAGGCCATGGAACGAGCAGGACATCGCATCCAACACCCAGCTGGCAGCACCCCTTGGCATCCACCAGCAAATATCGAACAAGGACTGGTGACAGCCTGGCGACCGCTTCACATTACCCCCAAAGTTCTTTTTAGACAGGGGCCCAGAGCGGAGCCATGGGAAAATGCGCCACCCTACCGACAGCACCAGCATACCAGCAAAACTAAGCCTTCATGAAAAAACAATAAACATGGAGGTAGGTAGTCTGGTTCCTCCCAGTTTACACTAAATAAGGGTGTTCTACTAACTGCGGGGGGGGCATTTACACTTGTTGATAAAGCATGGGATGCTGTCACAAATAACTAATATATACTCAACAGTATTAGTGGATAAAAACTTGAATTCAAATTGGGCATATTACCGCCAGTTCAGCAATGCGCCCAAAGGGCATTTTCTCCCTCTAAAAAAGAGAAGTGAGAAGGTCAAGCTGAACTAGAAAGGCTCATTACTAAACGGATCATGGGAGCAAACATGAACCATTGGAATTTGTATCGAATATATTCACCAAAACTACAAAAGATGGTGAATGTAGCATCATCATTGATCTAATATCACTAAATAAATCTGTTGAGTATATACACTTTAAGATGGAGACGGGTTTTTTGTCACTGCCAGACATCTGATCTCCAAAGGATACCTTATGGCGAGCATTGATATGGAAGATGCTAACTATCTTATACCCATACACTAGGATCATTGTAGATACCTAAAAATTTTTACCTGGATAATGGATATCCCGGTTAGGGCAACAATGGGAGTATAGAGCATTCCCAATGGTCTAACCTCAGCCCTAAACTATTATAAATATTAAAAATGGCCATGAAAATATTAAGAAAACAAGCATAATCATGGCATATATTGGATGATATCCTCATATTAGGGGAAACAAAGGAATTAGCTGTGGCAGCAGTTCTAGCTACGAAACAGCTCCCTAAAGCTCTGAGGTTCATCCCACGCCCAGATAAACCAGAATTGAAGCCGTTAACTACCATGGATTATCTGGGCTTCAATAACAATTCCATCCATATGACTGTTACTTTGCCAAGGTACTTGGGTCACTATAATCAAATCATGAATGTACCCACTGAAGCTATATCACAATTACAGTGGTGGGCAGACATATATTTGGCATAGTTTTCAGCCCTATTATTATCACCAATCCCAACTTGGTTATTAAAAACCGATGCCAGTACTTTAGGCTGGGGAGCAACTAAACTCCATATCCAGCACAGGTAACAGATGGACAAATTCAGAATCATCGTTACTACACACACCGGGCATCAACTATTTGGGATTGGTGATCGCCTATTGGGCTTAAAAAGCATATGCATTTCAAATGCAGCACGTACATATGTGGTTACGGATTGATAATACTATGGTGGTGGCTTATATCAACCATATGGGGAGCATAAAATCATTATTGTGCAACAAATTGGTCAAACAGATCTGGCAATGGTGTGTCAAAAGACATTTTAACTATCAGCTGCCTATTTCCTAGGAAGCGAGAACACAGTGGGAGACACCACGTCACGGGTAAAAATTTATGATAACATTGAATAGATGTCAAACCCAGAATATCTGCTAAAGGTATTAAGCAGTTTGAAAGCCAGATATCAATTTGGTTGCACAAGACGGAATCACCAGTAACCTATGTATGTGACTTAGGAACCAGATCAGAGGCAGCAGCGATAGATGCCTACACGCTGGAAGGGGGAATTCCTGCTTTGCCTTCCTCCCTTCTGCCTCATCAGTCGGGCACTTTGCAATACAGATGGAATCTGTCTCCGAGATATTGAACGTGCCCGACCGACCTACACAGCCATGGTTCCCAGTTCATCACGACATGGTGGGCAAGTCACCTATGGATTTCCCTAGTGGACCATGGTTGCTGACTCAACCCAGTATCAGGCAAAAGCCACCCATGCCAGAAAAACATCAAACTCCTGGGTGCAGGTTTTGAATAGACCTTACCAGGGACTGGGATTATCCAAAGGAACCATTACCACCATGTCGGCATCCCTGCGAATAGTCACCAAGAGCAAACATGGGTAAAATACTGCCACGACGCAGGGACGACATACCAAACTATTCAACCACTGACGTATTGGAGTTCCTGGAACATCTACACCATGACTAAAAGGTGAGTTACAGTGCCGTAAATACAGCATGAAGCGCCTTGTCTGCTTATCTAAAACAGCAGGACAGCAGAGCATAGGATCCCATCCACTGAAGATAAACTTATGAAGGGCAACTATAATAATAAGCCCCAAAAACCCAGGTATACCCATGTATGGGATATCTGTGTGATATTGACATATCTCAGAGAATGGCACCAGCCAGATCCCTCAGTCTTGCTCAATCTATGTTAAAAACGCTCATGCTTATGGCTCTTGTATACGCTCACAGAGTCCAGTCACTCCATAAAACTAGACTGGATAACATGGTGATTACCCCAGATGCATCACGTTCATCATTCTAGGTCTGGTAAAAACCTAACTCGCAGGTATATGGGACTAGGCGAGATTATGAGTTCGGCACGGACTAGTAGGGTCGAGATGGCCTGTGTCTTCCGTGCTGCAATTGTTATATGGTTATATGACCAGGAACATCCAATTCACTGGTGGGATTCCGGGCCTACCCACCAGAGTCCAGGTTGAGTGTGGTGACCCATCTACTACAATATATAGACACAACCCACAATCTTAGAGGGAGAGGAAAGCCTATGGGTCAACCACAGAAACCCCAAGACGGGGTACGAGCCAAACCACTCCAAGGTGGCTCAAACAGGTACTGAAAGCTGCCGGAATAGATAATAATACATTTTAATCCCATTCCACTAGGGCAGCATTGATATCAGCGGCTGAACGAATGGACATCCCGGTTGACCACATTCTCAATACGGCAGAATGGTCAAGGGAACGACGTTCAGAACATTTTTTATTGTAAACCGTTGATAAGCCTGATTTAATTGCAGAAAGAATATTACAAACTGCAATATTAATTTAAGCTCAGAGGAGCTCTTTATGTTGTTATTGTTAACAAATACCTTTCTGTTTCTTGTGAAAGCAGATCCATTGGTTTGATTACGATAACACTTCCTCCCTCAAAAACTTCGGCAGTGAGTGAAATAAAAACTGTTACACGGTTTGAAATCACAGACCTTTGAAGTCTTCACGGAATCACTCACGTGACTCCGAAGTAAAATAGTAAGATTAAACGAGTACTTACCAGTATGAAGTTTGATCTGTATTTTATGAGGAGTTATGATGAGGGATTACGTGCCCTCCGCTCCCACCCTCAATATATAGATCAAACTAATAAACTGATGTCTCATGATCTTTACTATCTTACTTCAAATATTGTGTCTATCCTGTGATTTCACACCGCTGCTTCGAAGTATGCCGCACCTGCGCACTGGGCTGGGGTCTTCACGTAATCCCTCATCGTAACTCCTCATAAAATACAGATCAAACTTCATACTGGTAAGTACTCGTTTAATCTTACTATTAACCCTTGTTGATCCATGCCATTTATAATCTCCACTACACATATATGCAATACCATATTTACATGGTATTACAGTACAACACAGCGTAACATTAGCAAGGTCAGCCGGCTCTCTCACAGGCCACGCCGAGCTAGATGAGAATGGCTGGCAGTTTAAATGTTCATGTTTGCTTATGGAATAAAGACTGATCTTTCACTATGTGTGTGATGTGGATCAATCATAAACAAACATGTATTTATCTGACACCCTGTCACGGGCCCTGCGCAGCACCTGCGAGAAGCACCTGTCAGACGACGATGGGCATGTGGTTACGATGGTCTCATACCTTCCGTCCGTGTATTTAAATAGCCTTGCAGCACAAACGGCTGCGGACGAAATGCTGCAGTCGCACTCCACTGTCATCTGTCACGGTTGGCTAGTCAAACAATACCAGCTGCCTCCCCAAATCGTCCCTGGTTCACGACGAACTAGTTCTCCAGGCCAACATTGTGATAAAGAGACATAAGGCAGTTATTCCAGCATCTCTGCGCGCCAAATATTTTGAGGCCGTCCACAGGGGCCATCCCGGGGCGGAAGCAACTATCCAACAGGCAAAGAGTATGTTCTTCTGGCCTGGAATGGCCGATTTTGTGCATGAGAAAGTCAAAGCCTGCACGGTTTGCAAAAGCCTAGCTCCGCACCAGCCCAAACAATCGCTTCTCTCACACCCTACACCGGCCTTACCCTGGTGCACACTTGCAACTGGCATTTTCGAGAGGCACGGCAAACAGTACCTGGTCCTAGTCGGTTCATGGTCGGGGTGGTTTGAGATTAATTTGCTCAATAGTCCAACATCCGCCATGGTCATCCAGAAACTTACACGCCACTTCACTGTCCACGGGGCGCCGGTCCAGCTGTTCTCTGACAAAGGCCGTCAATTCTCCAGTCAACTCTACAGGGGTTTCGTTAAACACTGGGATTTCCGCCACATTACCAGCAGCCCCGAATACCCGCAGTCCAATGGCCTGGCTGAACCCGCGGTAAGAAGCGCCAGACAATTAATGGAACGATCACTCAGGGCCGGCTCCGATGTATATCTTGACTTGCTTAACCTGCAAAACATCTCCCGCGATCTGATTCTGGGATCCCCTGCCCGGCACCTCATGTCAAGGCAGACTCGCAATACTCTACCTATGGCTAAGCAGATGCTACAGCCACAAGTTTGTGGGCTGGCAGCAGTTCCATTCCAGCTCCAGCAGCACTGACATGCTCAGAAGAAACATTACGACAAGACCAGCGCTCCGCTCCCGCCACTTACCAAAGGGCAAGTCGTCCGTTTGCAGCCGCCCAGAGGCTACAACTGCCTGGATGTCATTCTGGGGTACACTGAGGAACCACACTCCTACCTGGTCAATGTTGACAACGGCATCTACAGACACACCCGCCAGAACCTCCGCCTGGTTAATGAGCCAGCACCACCATGCCAATACCATGACCAACTGGCCGTGACCCCTTCAACAGTCCAACGGAATTGCTCCCGTGGTTCCACGGCTGCCGGCTGACCCGAGTCCGATTGTCTCGCCGGCTGCTTAACCACTCCAGCCGTTGCCATTACAGTCCCCGCTTTCACCCGTGACACCGGCAATACCGATATCTTCTCCTGTTCCATCTCCAGTGAAGGAAGAAGAGGGGTACTACAGTACACGTGCAGGACGCGTTTGCAAGCTGAACCCGAGAATTAGAAAATTCACTGGCTATGTCTGAACTGTGCACGACATGCTTTATTTTACATGCCAGCACGATGTATAAGTAAAGTGCACTCACTCTAGACTGGTGGTTTACAATATATTTTGCAAAGTGGTTTTTATTATGCATTGTTTCTTTAAGAGGAAGGATGTAGATTAACCATATTAATCCATGTCTATATATTCTCCACTACACACTTTATGCATGGCACACATTCCACCATGTAATCCAGTCCGGGTTTTGGGCCCTTGAGTACTGTACCCTTGATAGCCAGTCGTGATGTTACTGCGGTTTGGAACGTAAGCTGATCTGATATGCACGGCTGTGTATGATGCTCTCTCCTTGAAATCTTAATAAAAGACTGATGGTTCACTCTAGACTTTCTCTAGATCCCTTACACACAATGGTTAAACAAGGTCCTTTCTGAGCGATCTGTAAAAATACATAACACAATTTGGAAAAGACTAAGAGTTAAGATCACAAAACTGATTGTGTGTTAATGACCACATTGCTGATGGTGAAATTGATCTGGAGACAAATTTCTTGCAACATTTTATACATTACAGCAATAACCATACTACAAACATATTCTACTGGCCTATTCTACTGCAGTGCCTGCGGTTGTTAAAGAAGCTGTATACATGTAGATACGATATGTACAAAAGATAGACACAGAATGCTGGAGTAACTCAGTGGGTCAGGCAGCATCTCTGGAGAAAAGGATGGGTGACATTTCGCGTCAGAGAACCCTTCTTCAGACTGAGTAGTGGGTGGGGGGGGGGGGAGTGGGACCATACAGGGCCAATCAAGGCCGGCCACAAATGACCTCTGGCAGGGCGGTGGCTGGTAGTCCCATTGTTGGCTCTGGAACGTGTGATCTCCAGAGATATTGCAGATGGCGGAAGGTTGCTTCTCAGACTGGAGGCTTCTGGACTGCACTTCTTCTCACGCTGCCTCTTGCAAAGATGCTATTCCCTCCTCTCAATTCCCCCCTCTCCACCACATCTGCTCCCAAGATCAGGTTTTCTCTACCAGGAAATCCGAGTTGTCCTCAGTCTTCAGCGAATGTTGGTTCCCCCCTTCTGTCACAGATGAGGCCCTCACATGTGTCTCCTCTATGTGCTGTAGTTCTGCTTTTGCCTTCCCCCCTCCTCAACGCCCCCCCCCCTCCCCCCCCCAGCCCCAGAGCCCCTGAAGCAACATGGGCAGAGTTCTCCTGGTTCTCACCTTTCACCCCACCAGCCACCGCATCTAACACATCATCTTCCGATATTTCCGTCGTCTCCTAAGGGAACCCACCATTAATCACATCTTCCCATCTCCACACCTTTCTGCTTTCTGCAGGGACTGTTCCTTCTACAACTCCTTCGTCAGCTCGTCCCTTCCCACCCAAACCACCCCCTCCCCACGTACTTTCCCCTGTAACCGCAGGAGACATCTATCCTTTTACCTCCTCCCTCGACTCCATCCAGGGACCCCAACAGTCCCAACAGGTGAAACGGAGGTTTACATGTACCTCCTCTAACCTCGACGACCATTCTGTTGAACATTTACACTCGGACCGCCTTGGCTCACACGATCTCCCGGTTTCCAACCATTTTAAATCTCCCTCCCATTCCCACACTGACCTTTGTGTCCCGGGCCCTCTCCATTGTCAGAGTGAGGCCCAGCAAATTGGAGGAACAACACCTCATGTTTCGTTTGGATAGTTTACACCCCAGCGGTATGAACATTGAATTTTCTAATTTAAACTAACTTCTACTTACACTCTCCCACCCCCCACTTCCTTCACCTTAGTCATTTTACCAGAAGAAAGGAAGAGGCGGAGACAGTGGGCTGTGGGAGAGCTGGGAAGTGGAGGGGAAAGAAGGAGAAAGCCAGGACTACCAGAAATTATGAGGTGCTGCTCCTCCAATTTACGATGGGCCTTACTCTGGCCATGGAAGAGGCACAGGACAGAAAGGTCAGATTCAGAATGGGAAGGGGAGTTGAAGTGCTGAGCCACCGGGAGATCAGGTTGGTTATTGCGAACTGAGCGGAGTTGTTCTCACCGATGTAGAGCAGCTGACTCCTAGAGCAGTGGATGCAATAGAGGGGGGAGGTAAAGCGACAAGTGTAGCATTTCCTGCGGTTCCAAGGGAAAGTATCAGGAGAGGGGGTGGTTTGGGTGGGAAGGGATGAATTGACCAGGGAGTTACAGAGGTGTAAATAAGCTCTTTCTAAGCTTTCTCCCAGTCTGTCAGTCACTGATTCAAGCACTGGAACAACTAAACTTTATTTTTGGAAAACATAACAAATGACCCTATATGATACCTAAACCACTGCAGGTTCGATCCTTGTATCTGCCTGACCAAGCCTTTTAGCCTTGTGCAAGCAGAAACACTACAAAAGGTCACGCAGCCCCAAGCGCTCTTCCAGAAGATCAACAATGGACCTAGTGTGGGCTGCCTTTTATAGGTTCCCAAACCTTGAGGGGCCGAACTACAGTGGGGTGGTATATTTACAATCAAGTATAACAAATTACAATAATACATTACTGACAGGTACACAGGCCAATTACAGAATCTTCTTACATTCTTGCATGTGAAGCTTCCAGAAGAGGCTAACAGAATCTTGAGAAATGCAACATTTACCCTGGGATTCAAACAAACCAGACAGGGCTTAACATTTCAACCAATCAACACTTAACAGGGTAACTGTCTCGCAACATTATTTACAATATATACAAGGCTCTTGCAGCGACCCAATCAACCTCATGCATTTTACATTTTACATTTCCTATGATGCCCTCTGCAGAAATCTCATCCATCTGTCAACTGACTATGCAACACTGATCTGGGGCCCAGACTTACTGGCACCATTCAGAAGCGTGTCCCATTTCTACAGAGCACACCAGACTTCACCAAAATGTCCCAGCAATACATGAGTCCTTATTAAAGTGTAGTTACTATAGCTGCTCGATTTCAGCCAGGATTAACAGAGGGAGCGGTCTCTGCGGAAGCGGAAAGGGGAGGAGGTGGGAAGATGTGGCCAGTGGTGGGATCCCGTTGGAGGTGGTGAAATGCCGGAGGATTATTTGTTGTATGTGACGGCTGGTAGGGTGGAAGGTGAGGACAAGGGGGACTTTGTCCTTGTTACGAGCGGGGGGATGGGGAGTGAGAGCAGAGTCACAGGGTATAGAAGAGACCCTGGTGAGAGCCTCATCTATAGTTGAAGAGGGGAACCCCCGTTCCATAAAGAATGAGGACATCTCAGATGCCCTGGTTTGGAACACCTCATCCTGGGTTCATTTACTCTGCAGTTTTGTCTCAGTCCCAGAACTATAGCTCAATTAGCAAGGGCATGTTCTATTTAAAATTAGGTGCCTTTATTTACATAAAAAGCCTCCTAATCTGATAATAATTCTCTATGCATATATTGAAACGTGGAATGAACATCGGTTTGTCGCCTGCATCCTGCTGGACACAACTGGCTGAACTTCTCAGCTAAACCAGCAGGTGGTGACACAAGACCATTCTCAGCTGCAATGAGCAGCACTTATTCTATTCCAACTGCGTCTATTCCAACACGCACGTTCACACTGAACCACATTTACCACAGTTTGATAGAGGAAATGACAACAAGAAAAGCTGCTTCTGATCACAATCTAGTGACCTGCGTAATAGTTCAAAAGTTCATAAATTCATAGGTGATAGAAGCAAAATTAGGCCATTCGGCCTATCAAGTCTACTCCACCATTCAATCGTGGTTGATCTATATTTCCCATTCTACTGTCTTCTCCCTATAACCCCTGACACCCATACTAATCAAGAATCTATCTATCTCTACCTTAAAAATATCTATAGACTTGGCCTCAACAGCTTTCTGTGGCAAAGAATTCCACAGATTCACCACCCTCTGACTAAATAAATTCCTCCTCATCTCCTTCCTAAATATTCTTTAATTCTGAGGCTGTGCCCTCTGGCCCTAGACTCTCCCACTAGTGGAAATATCCTCTCCACATCCACTCTATCCAGGCCTTTCACTATTCGGCAAGTTTCAATGAGGTCCCATCCTGCTAAACTCCAGCGTATAGAGGCCCAGTGCCGTCAAACGCTCATCATATGTTAACCCACTCATTCCTGGGATAATTCTCGTAAACCTCCTCTGGACCCACTCCAGAGCCAGCACATGCTCAGATATTGGGTCCAGAATTGCTCACAATACTCCACAGGCAGCCTGACCAGCGGCATATTGACCCTCAGTAATACAGCCCTGGGTTTCTATTCTAGTTTGGAGATACATTGTGGATACTGGACCTTTGGTCCAGCAAGTCCACATCTACCAGTAATTACTTGTACACTATATTTATCCTATATACTAGGGATTTTTTACTGAAGCCAAATAACCTACAAAAACTCCTTTGGAATGTGGTAAGAAACCGGAGAACGTGGAGAAAACCAACGTGTTCAGAGAGAGATCATACTAACTCTGTAATGACAGCACCCAGAGTCAGGATCAAACCCAGGTCTCTGGAGCTTAAAGGAAGCAACTTTACTGCTGCACCACTGTTGCTGCTCTCTTCCCTTCTGATTAAGGAAAAAGGGAACTCATTTTATGTGGCAACTATACCCGCGGTGAGAGGAACTTATTATCTGTTGCACCCTTACATTTTCATAAAGAAATTTCTAGGAACTAATTGAATATAAAGCCCTCTCTCCTCTCCACAGAGACAGAGACAACGCATTTTAGGAAAAACACAAAGGGCTGGGGTAGCTCAGTGAGTGTGGCCTCCTTTACATTGGCGAGACCAAGTGTAGACTAGGTGGCCACTTGCGCTTGGTCCACCTAGGCCTGCTGGATCTCCAGGATGCTGACTAATTTTAACTCCGCTTCCCATTGCTATACCAATCTCTCTGTTCTGGTCCTGCCACATTGCCAGAGTGTGCTTACGGGAGGAACGCATTCCTCTTGAGTAGCTTACAACCCTAAGGCATGAACATTAATGTCTCTAATTTTAGGTACAACCCCTCTCCCCCTCCCACTCCCCCCTTCTCTTCCCTGTGCCCACCCAAGTGCGTACCTATTTCTCCCACATCCCCTTCTGCTGCTATACTTTTCACTAGCTTCACATTTCACTCTCCTTCTTCCTAAAATTATGCTGTTTTGTCTCCTTTGATATATCTAGCCTTTGTCCACCCATCTGCTAATCCAAACCACTCTCACCATTATCCACCTATCACTTTCCAGGCTTTCTCCTGCCCCCACCACTTTTCCAGTTTTCTGCTCCTTAAGGGCCTGTCCCACGAGCATGCGACTCCATGCGGCAAGCGCGACCTAACGTGGTCGCTTGAGCCGTACGGCCTCGCGGGGCCGGTCCCACTTCGATCGCCGGAGCCGTATGGGGTTGTGCGGAGCAGCGTATTGACGCCGTACGTCACGCGCGAACTTCCCGCGGACTTCGCTCGAACTTCATGTCACTCACTCGACCTCCGCGCGGCCCCCGCTTCCAGTTTGGTCGCGCTCGCCGCAAACAAGTCGCATGCTCGTGGGACCGGCCCTTTACTGATATCAGTCTGGAGATGGGTCCCAACCCGAAACTTTGCTTTTCCCTGTCCTCCAGAGATGCTGCCTGACCCACTCAGTTACTCCAACACTTCTTGTTTCAACACCTTTTATGTGATATTTTTATCTATCTTAGAGTAAAATGTCAGGGACTAATTTTCAGAGACGGCCCTTTGGCCATGACCATCAAGTGCTCCTATATCCCATTTCTCAACCCATGGTTCATAGAAGTCTGTACCTGAGCAATTCAAGTATTCTTGTGATTACGTTTTAAATGCTGTGAGTTTCTCGCTGCTCCCCACTATACTCTCAAGCATGCATTCGAGATTCCAACTACCCTCCAGTGAAAATGAATGCTTCCTCAGGTCCCCTCTAAACCTCTTTCCCTTCACCTTCACCATAAGTTCTCTAGTTTTTGACATCTCTGCTATGGGGAGAATTTTCCTACATCCATCCTATCTCTGCCCCTCATAATTTTGTCCACCGCCATTATCCACCTTCAGCCTTCTTTGCTCCAAGTCCCTCCTCATAACTGCAACGTTCTTTTCCAGGTGAAACATCCTGCCTCCGCTCCCCAGTGTGATCAGTCCCATAATGTCGTAAATGTACTGCTGCAAATAGAGAGAATATTTGATGTAACTTTATCTCTCGCAGTGAAAGGGAACAGCAAACCCTTGTCCATCTCAGTGAAGGGAGGGTGAGGGCATATCTATAGCATCCTATTGCCTCACAAGGATTGAACCCAGGTCTCTGGCACTGTAGGGCAGCAACTCTTCCACTGTGCTACCCTTTGGCCCACCGAGTCCGCATCGACCAGCGATCACCTGTACACTAGTTCTATCTTACACACTAGGGACAATTTACAGATGCCAATTAACCTACAAACCTGCACGTCTTTGGAATGTGGGAGGAAATTGGAAAACCCACACAGTCTATTTGTACGGAGTTTGTACACTCTCACTGTGACAACATGGATGCTCCGGTTTCCTCCCGCACTCCAAAAACATACAGGCTTGATGGTTAATTGGCTTTGGTAAAATTGTCCGTTGTGTGCAGGATAGTCTTAGTGTACAGAGTTCAATTTCAATACAATTCAATATTTATTCCATGTCATTTGAAGCTCAAATGAAACTCCGTTTCTACAGAAATACAAACAAAACAATTCCTACAAGACACAAATAATTCAATGCACACAAACATCCATCACATTGAATCTCCTCCTCACTGTGAAGGAAGGTAAAGTCTTTTCTCTCCCCTGCTCTCCATTTTTCTCCCGATGTTGAAGCCCGATGTTGAAGCCCCAGGCGGGTGATGGTAATTCCCACGGCCATTATAGGCCGCGCCGGGCAATGTTCGGCCCCGCTCTAGGTCTAAATGTCACAAAGTTGGAGCCCCCGGCGGGCGTTGGAATGTCCCGCGGTCATTAAAGCCGCGCCAGGCGATGTACGCCCCCGCTCCATGTCGTCACAACCCCGCGACACGGGCTGGAGAAGTTGCATTGCGGGAGCTCCGAAAAGCGGTCTCCCACCTGGACCCGCGAGCTCCCGATATCGCAGTCCACAGACCTGGAGTTGGAACCGCCGAGACCCGGAGTCGGGCAGCAGCAGCGAGCCACCACCGCTCCCCACGCTCCGAGGCTGGCCAGCCCCACGATGGTAAATCCGCAGCTCCGCAGGCACCGCGACTGGAGCCCCCAGGTCGTTCCGGTTGGAGGCCGCTCCACGCTGGTAGGCCCCAACAACAATGGAGACTCGATAGGAAAAAGGTCGGGTCTCCCGTGCAGGGAAGAGATTTTAAAAGTTTCCCCTCCCCCCCCCGCGCCCCCCACATATACACAGTTAAAAACAGTATTAAAAAACGCGACAACTACATTTAAATTTGGTAAAATTGTCCGTTGTGTGCAGGATAGTCTAAGTGTACAGAGTGATCGCTGGTCAGCGTGGACTCGATGGGCCGAAGGGCCCGTTTCTGCAATGTATCTCTAAAGTCTAGACTCGGCAATATACCTGAATGCTACAGTTGTTGCCGACTTCATAAGGAGATCTATGGAGGAGTGTGTACCTACGAAAATCATCTGATTGGTCCCCAACCAGAAGCCTTGGATGAACCAGGTTTTCATTCTTCTGAGATCCAGATCTCAGGCATTCAAGTCTGCCAATGTAGTTTCATACAAAAAGGTCAAATACGATAAGGCCATAAAAAATAATTTAAAAAGACTTTCACTCTAAGCTGGAGGATAAGACGGTAGGTTGCAGCTGTGGCAAGGCTTGCACACCATCACATTCTACAAGGTGACACCAGGGGCAGTTCTACCAACAGCGAAGCATCACTCTCAGATCAGCTCAATGCTTCCACTGCACACCTTGATAGGGAGAACACTGATGTGCCTTCCCAGGCCCCCACAGCCTCCGATGATATTACAATCACAGTCACAGAGGCCGACGTCAAAAGGTCCTTCAGGAGTGTGAACCCTCGTGAAGTGTCTGGGCTTGATAGTACACCTGGTCGCAGTCTTAAAACCTGTGGTAGCACAGTGGCACAGTGGTAAAGTTGCTGCCAACTAGTGACAGAGACCCGGGTACGATCCTGACTATGGGTGCTGTCTGTACAGAGTTTGTACATTCTCCCCATGACAGCGTGGGTTTTCTCTGGGTGCTCCAGTTTTCTAACACACTCCAAAGACACACAGGTTAATTGACTTTGGTAAATTTGTAAATTGTGTAGGATAGTGCTCGTGTTCAGTCAGCAGCAAGACAAAACATGAATACAATCGATCCATCCAGTGTACATGATGAGGGAATAACATTCAGTGCAAGGCAAAGCCAGTAAAGTCCGATCAAGGATAGTCCGAGGGTCACCAATGAGGTAGAGAATAGTTCAGGACTGCTCTGATGTGGTTGTGGTAGGATGATTCAGTTGCCTGATAACAGCTGGGAAGAATCTGGAGGTGTGTGTTTTCACACTTCTATATCTTTACCTGATTGGAGAGGGGAGAAGAGGGAGTGGCCAAGGTGAAACTCATCCGTGATTAAGCTGCTGGGCTTGCCGAGGCAGCGTGAGGTATAAATGGAGTCAATAGATGGGAGGTTGGTTTGCTGCAATTTCTTGTGGTCTTGGAGCTGTTCCCAAACCAAGCTGCGATGCATCCTGATAAAATGCTTTCTCTGGTGTATCTGTAGAAGTTGGTGAGAGTTGTTGGGGACATGCCGGACTTCCTCAGTCTTCTAAGGAAGCAGAGGGGATGTTGGTGGGTACAGGGTGATTGCTGGTTGACATGGACTTTGATTTGCCGAAGGGCCTGTTTCTGTGCTGTATCTCTAAAGTCGAAAGAATTGGCAACAGACCTGAATGAATGAGTCACTAAAGTCACTGTGCAGACCAACTGGCTGGATATGTTGCGTACATTTTCAACCTCTCATTACTGAGGTCTGAGGTTCCCACCTGCTTTAAGAGGGTGTCAATAATACCGGTGCCCAGGAAGAGTAAGGTGACATGCCTCAACGACTATCGACCGGTGGCACTAACGTCCATGGTGATGAAGTGCTTTGACATGTTGGTTATGGTACATATCAACTCCTACCTCAACAAGAACCTGGTCACACCAACATGTGTCTAGAGTCACAACAAGCCACAACAAGTCAACAGTGGATACGATCTCACTGGCTCTCCACTCTGCACTGGACCACTTGGACAATAAATACACAGACGTCAGGCTGTTGTTCATAGACTACAGCTCGGCGTTCAACACCATCATCCCCTCTAAACTTGTTACCAGGCTCAGGGAACTGTCTCTGCGCATCTCTCTGCAACTAGGTCCTCATCAACAGAACTGAATCAGTGCAAATTGGCAGCAACACTTCCTCCTCGATAATCATCAGCACAGGAGCACCTCAAGGCTGTAGATGTGTGCTCAGCCCCCTGCTCTCCTCACTCTATACCCATGACTGTGTAGCTGGACAAATTTACAACTCCATCTTCAAATTTGTTAATGACACCACCATTACTGGATGAATTACAGATGATGGTGAGTCAGAGTTTAATGGGGAGATGAATCGACTGACCGAATGGTGCTAGAATAACAACCTTGCTCTCAATGTCATAAAAGAAAGGAACTGATTGTTGACTTTGGAAGAGGAAGGCCAAGGATCAACTTTTTATACCAACAATTTGGATGAGAATGCATAAGGCATGATTACCAAGTTTGCAGATGGCATGAAAGTGGGTGGCATTGCACATAGCGAAGACTGTTATAAAAAATTGCAGTAGGATCGTGATTGGTTGGGCTGGTGGGCTGAGGAATGTCTAATGGAGTTTAATACAGACAAGTGTGAGGTGTTGCATTTTCGGAAGTCTAACCAGGGCAGGACCTACACGGTGAATGGCAGGACTCTGAGAAATGTTGTGGAGCAGATAGATCTAGGAGTGCAGATACGTTCATAGTTCATTTGAAGGGGCATCACAGGTAGATAGGGTGGTCAAGAAAGATTTCGGCACATTGGTCTTCATCAGTCAGAGTATTGAGTATAGAAGTTGGGAGGTCATGTTACAGTCGTACATGACATTTAATGAGGCCACATTTGGAGAATTGGGTTCAGTTTTGGTCACCCTGTTACAGGAAAGTTGTTGTTAGGCAGGAATGGGTGATGAGAAGATTAATGAGGATGCTGCCAGGACTCTGGGGGCTGAGGTATATGGGTGGTTGAGCAGGCTAGGATTTTATTCCTTGGAGTGCAGGAGGATGGGGGATGATCTTATAGAGGTGTATAAAATCATGAGAAGAATAGATAGATAGAATAGATGCACTAATTATTTAACCTAAAGCAGGCAAATCAAGAGGACATTGATCTTAAGTGAGGGGCGGAAACATTTAATAGGAACCTGAGAGGTAACCTTTCTCCCAAATGGTGGTGGCTATGAGGAACAAGCTGCCAGAGGTGGTAGTTGAGGCAGGTACTATCGCAATTTTTAATAGACATTTGGAAAGATACATGGATAAGATAGGTTTAGAAGGATATGGGCCAAATGCAGGCAGGTGGGGCATGTTGCTGGACGTGGGCAAGTAGTGCTGATCAGCCTGATTCCATGATGTATGACTATGATCCATAAACCTGTATTCATTGATGGGATGATGGTGGAAAGAATCAAAAACTTCAAATTACTGGGTGTGCCGAGCTCTGAAGATCTGTTCTGGACCCAACACATTGATGCAATCACAAAGAAAGTCCACCAACGCCTCTACTTCCTTAGAAGATTGCAACTCGGTATGTCAATGAATTCTCTCCTCAACTTCTATAGGTGTACAGTTGAGAGCATATTGACTGGTTCTGCAACTCGAATGCCCAGGAATGAAGACGTCGCCAAAAATGGTGAAGGCTGCCCAGTCCTTCATGTGTACTGACCTCCCTACTATCAAAGGGATGTATAAGAGTTGCTGCCTCAAATTAAACAGGCAGCATCATCAGAGATCCAGACCACCCTGGCCACATTCCCATTTTATTCCAGCCCCTCCTGTGTTCTCAGCCCCCTTCTTTACTCCTAGTACATTTCGGATAATAATAATGGTGCCGCATGTATGCGCAGCGGCTCAGCACTCCTTGAGCCGGCGCTCCTCAATTAGTTTTTTTTAGTTTATTTAGTATTGAGTGCCACGTATGCATACGTTAACATATCACACAACCGACACAAACTACTGAACATTGGTTTGATGCAAGCTTTGGACACAACATTCCGCAGAGCTCGTCAGACTGCTGGGGTCTCCATGGATTAATGCTCCACCTGGAAAGCAATGAAGGTGAAGCAGAGAGAGGAAACAGAAGCGAGGCTGCTGAGCTTGGATACATGTTGGGCTAGGGAAAGACCTGTACAAACCTCCATTGCCAAGTCTTTTCATCACGAACGCAAGGTCACTTGCCAACAAGATGGAAGAGCTGGAACTTATCATATCTACGCAGAAAAGCATAAAGGACTGCTGCATTATGATCATTACGGAAACGTGGCTCAACCCGACAATCCCGGAGAAGGCTATCAGGCTGGCAGGCCGCACAGCTCACCGCTACGACCGGAACAGAGCAGGGGAGGAGGAATTTGTGTATATACAAACAACAACTCGTGCACAAATGCATTGATAACAACTGCTCCCCGGAATTGGAATATTTATCAATAAAATGTCGCTCTTTCTATAAGCCACGAGAATTCACGGTTGCCATATAATCACAGCTGTGTAGATACCACCAGATGCTAATACTACAACAGCTTTGGGTATCTGCTAACTGCCATTAACAGACAATGGCACGCCCATCCTGATGGAGTTTTTATTATAGCAAGTGATTTTCAACCAAGCAAAACTAAAGACTGTTCTCCCCAAAATTTTATCAACATGTGCAGTTGCCTACAAGAGGGAAAAAACACTCGACCATGTTTACAGTAACATTAAACAAGGGTACAAAGCATCACCTCTCCCCCACCTTGGCCAGTCTGACCACATCTCCTTGTTTTTAACTCCAGCATACAGACCTCTTATCAACACGGTCAAACCAGCGGCTGGAAACACAAGTGTGGCCCGAGGGAGCTTCTGAGCAACTGCAGGATTGCTTTAACCGCATTGATTTGACACGGGACTTATTTGAGGATGAGGACATTGACACCTACACTTCCACTGTACTGTTTGACATAAAAAGCTGTGTAGACAATGTCACTATCACAAAACGCATCCGTGTCCTTCCCAATAACAAACCATGGGTGACCAAAGACGTCCAACTCGTGCTAAAAGCCCGCAACATGGCAATACAGAGCTGTATAGTGCGGCCAGGTCCAATCGGAAGAGGGGTATCAGAGACGCCAAAGCAACCTACAAGTGAAGGATTGAGAGCCACTTCAACAACTCAGAACCCGTCGTGTATGGCAAGCTATACGTCACATCACCAACTACAATAACAACAGCAACCTATCCACCAGCAACAGTGCATCACTGGTGGAGCAGCTCCAGCACTTCTTCGGCAACATGAGGTGGAGGGAACAGACACTGTCATGCTCACTGCTCCAGCTCCAGCTTCCAACAGCCAGACACTCATCATATAGACTGCTGATGTCACACGCACGCTCCGTAATGTCAACATACGGAACGCAGCTGGTTCAGACGGAGTTCCAGGACGGGTTCGCAGAGACTGCGCTGCTGAGTTAGCTGATGTTCACAAACATTTTCTATCCCTGGCACAGTGCATTGTCTCCACATGCCTAAAAACATCTACAGTACAATAATGCCAGTTCCGAAACAGACAGCCGTAACCTGCCTCAACGACTACAGGCCGGTCGCACTAACACCAATAATTATGAAGTGCCGTGAGAGATTGGTCCTTAAGCACATCAAAGCTGCTCTCCCACCCACCCTGGACTCACACCAATACACATACAGAGCCAACAGATCAACAGACGACGCCATTGCCACTGCCCTCCTTACTGTATTGCTCCATCTAGAACAACGGGAGCATACGCACAACTGCTATTAGTGGATTACAGCTCGGCATTCAACGCAATCGCACCCAGCAGACTGGTCTCCATGCTGTCCGACCTAGGCTTCATACACAACATCTGCCTTTGGATTAAGGACTTCCTAACGGACCGGTCACAGTCAGTCAGGATGGGACCCCACCACTCCCCCACTCTGTCATTCAGCACAGGGGCTCCACACGGCTGTGTGCTGAGCCCCCTCCTCTACTCCCTCTATACCTATAACTGTATACCGATCCACTGCATGAACACTATCGTTAAAGTTGCAGACGCCACGACAGTTGATCACTGAGGGCGATGAGTTAACTTACAGGGAGGAGGTACAGAGGTTAATAGGCTGGTGCTCAGTGAACAACTTAGCACTCAATACAAAAAAAAACAAAATAACTCATCATCGACTTCAGGAAGAAGCAGGGTGACCATTCCCTGCTGCACAGAAACGGAGATAGAGTGGACAGAGTCTCCACTTTCATGTTCCTGGGCACCCACATCTCAGAAGATCTCACGTGGTCAACTAACACGCACTCCCTGGCACAACAATGGCTTCACTTCCTAAGATCACTCAGGAAAGTCAACTTGCCACAACAGCTGCTAGTATGCTAGTATCATTCTACCGCTGCTCCATAGAGAGTGCCCTGACACATGGCATCCTGGTGTGGTATGGCAACAGTTCTGCGGCTGACAAGAAGGCTCTGCTGAGAGTCATCAACACAGCCCAGAAGATCACCAACACACTGTCCTGGAAGACATCTATAGCTCCCGTGCCTGCGGACGGCATCCAGTATCCGAAAGGTCCCATCTCACCCCGCCCATCACTTGTTTGCCCTTCTGCCCTCAGGTAAATGCTACAGGTCCATCAAAGCGCACACCACAGGACTAACAAACAGTTTCTACCCCAAGGCCATCACCACACTGAAGTCTGCACTGAAAGCACTCCCCCCCCCATAGTCAATGTTTATACTGTACAAGACCTACCTTTGTGCATTACTGATATATTCTTTATAATATTCATTTTAATGATACAATTCTGTGCAATATCTTATATTCTGACAATGACCTTCTGAGTGCAATATCTTATATTCTGGTAAGGGTGGATATGTAGGCATAACGTATATGAATCTGTGTGTCACAGTATGTGCACGTGAGTGGATGAACAGTTTTTTTCCCCTCACTTTTTACTGCTATTTTATTGTTATTTTTTATCTTGTACATTCGAGCTCCCCTCAGGCAGTGCGCCTGGATTTTGTGGTATGCACCACTACAATGACAATAAAATAAAGTAAAGGAAGGAGATTGAGAGCCTCGTGTCCTGGTGTAGAGACAACAACCTTTCTCTCAATGTCAGCAAGACAAAGGAGATGGTGATGGACTTCAGGAAGTGAAGCGGTGCTCATACCCCAGTTACATTGACGGCACTGGAGTAGAGATGGTTGAAAGCTTCAAATTCCTAGGAGTCAATATCTTTGATCGGACTTTATCTTGCACTAAATGTTATTTACGTTATTGCCTTTATCTTGTATCTGTACACTGTAAATAGATTGATTGTAATCATGTATTATCTTTACGCTGACTGGTTAGCACTTAACAAAAGCTTTTCACTGTACATCGGCACTCGTGACAATAAACTAAGCTGAACTGAAGGTACAGGAGCCTGAAAACTGTAAGGTTCAGATTCAGCAGCAGCATTTCCCCACCAACCAGCAGGCAATTAAACACTACAACTTTCAAATACGCTCCAAACATTGTTTGTGGCTTTGCACTATTATTGTTTGTTTGGTTATTTTATATATACTAAGCTCCTTTTTGTGGCATTTATTGTGGTGTTTGCCGAATACTATATGTACTATTATGGCAGGCGAATAAGCAAGCCACGTGTGGTGAATCAAAGAGGTCTTTATTGCTGAAGTAAAGAGAACAACACACACGCCAGTGGGGGCAGGCTGATCCGGGGCTGAATACTTATACTAGGGCACAAACCCAAACCTAGTGACAACTGCTTCCCGCCAATACCCAGTCACATGACCCTACCCCCGACTGCCGAGGGTTCGCATAGTAAGTGGCCTAACCACCAGGTGGCGCCACAGGACCCCCCCCCAGAACCGGAGGCACGAAAGCGAAAGGGTAGACGGACGAGGCGTTTCCCCTGCACATTAACCAACAGAGATTGGGCCCGGAGGAAATCAGCGTCCAGCAACGGCTGGGAAATGTCAGCCACCGAAAAAGTCCAGGTAAAGTGGCAGTGGCCAAAGATGAGCTGGATCATGTGAACCCCATACGTCCGTATGGATCTTTCGTTGACTACAGTCAGAGAAAGCCCTCGCTTGCCAGAACGTGTGTCCATCGCCAACAGGGGTAAAACGCTAACCTCCACGCCCGTGCCAACCAGGAACCGTTGTCCCGAGTGTAGAGGCGGTGTTTCAGGCCGACTGCCGCAGCGACTACCGGAGGCCGGCCTCGGCATTTCCCGGATACGAGTAGGGTGGGCGGCACTGATGGGCTGCAGGACCCCAGCGCTGGTGGTAGTAACACCACTTCCCCTTGCCAGGGTCGTTCGGGACAGGTGGCACAGCTGAACTCCCGGTGGACGCAGGGCCTGGTTTCTGGGCCCTCCAAGGCACCTGCCGCTACTCGATCGATCGAGCTGCTTGGCTTGCCACAGCTCATCTGCACACTCAGCCAGCAGCAGGGGGTCTGCGAAATCCTCACCGGCGAGCATCAGGCAGATGCCATCTGCTCCAAGAAAGCGTGATTGAAGAGCAGGCAGGGCCGATGACCATCCATGAGAGTGAGCATCTCATTCAAAGAGCATCTCAAACAAAGAGATCTTTATTGCTGAAGTAAAGAGAACAACACACACGTGAATGGGAGAAGGCTGACCCGGGGGTCAATACTTATACTAGGGCACACCCCCAAACTTCGTGACAACTCCTTCCCGCTATGCCCAATCATGTGACCCTACCCCTGACTGCCGAGGGTTTGCATAGTAAGTGGCCTAACCACCGGGTGGCGCCACACTTGGAACAGCATATACTCTGGATGTTTGTCCCTCTTGCTTTTCAAACTTTGTCTGTGATTCACCTCTCCTCGAAAACCCGACATGGTAACGGTGAAATTTTTACATATTCCGGTAGAGATTTACCTCATGATTTCAAAAATCCCCTCATCTGAAAATTTGGTTAATTATTTCCTGACTTTTTACTAAAATTGTTCACCAATCTGACTATTTTTTCAAATCTAACCACTGGCCAGCTGATGATGTCACAATGCCTTTGCTCGTGGCCCAGCCCCCCCCCCCCCCCCCCCCCCCCCCCCCCCACCAGCTCTGGATTAAAGCAGCTGATATCAACGTGCAGGGCCACTATGTCCACGAGTTACGTCACCACCCTCCCCCCCCGGTCTTCAGAAGGCGCAGAAAGAACAAGCAAGTTAATAATAATAATAATAATAATAATAATAATAATAATAATAATAATAATAATAATTATAATAATAATGATAATAATAATAATAATAATAATAATAATAATAATGTCATTTTATTGTCACTATACACATGTACAATGAGATTAAAAGCAGCTCCTACTCAGTGCAGACATGTAATTAATCAAAAAACAAAGACAAAATCAAAGGGGGGGATAAGGTGCACAGTTCTGCGGCGCTATATACATATCTATAAAAAGACAATGGATGAATAGAGTGAATAAAGAGGATTCCTATATACAATTACAGTACAAATTACAGTAGGTGGATAGATGGAAGTCCGGGAGTTTGGCTGTGAAGTCAACACATGTGTGAGTTCAGGGAGGTTATGGCTTTTGGAAAGCAACTGTTTTTGAATCTGTTTGTCCTTGTTCTGATGCACCTATAGCGCCTCCCTGAGGGCAGCAGGTCGAACAGGCCAAACGCAGGATGTGAGCTGTCCTTGATGATGTTCTTCGCCCTGCTGAGGCAGCGGGAGACGTATATGCCCATCAGAGAGGGGAGAGGGCAGCCAGTGATCTTCTGTGCTGCCCAAACTACCCTCTGAAGCCTCTCCCTGTCTGCCATGGTGCAGCTGCCATACCATGCTGTAATGCAGTATGTCAGCAGGCTCTCAATGGACGAGCGGTAGAAGGTCAGCAGCAGGTTGGAGTCCAGGGTTACACAAAAAAACTGGAGAAACTCAGCGGGTGCAGCAGCATCTATGGAGCGAAGGAAATAGGCAACGTTTCGGGCCGAAACCCTTCTTCAGACTGATCGGGGGCGGTGGTGGGCGGGGACAAGAAAGGGAAAAGGAGGAGGAGCCCGAAGGATGGGGGATGGGAGGAGACAGCAGGGGGGCTGAGGAAGGGGAGGAGCCAGCAAGGACTAACAAAATTGGGAGAATTCGATGTTCATGCCCCCGGGATGCAGACTCCCCAAACGGAATATGAGGTGCTGTTCCTCCAATTTCCGGTGCTGCTCGCTGTGGCCATGGAGGAGACCCAGGACAGAGAGGTCGGAGACGGAGTGGGAGGGGGAGTTGAAGTGCTGAGCCACCGGGAGGTCAGCTTGGTTATTGCGGACCGAGCGGAGGTGTTCGGCGAAACGATCGCCCAACCTCCGCTTGGTCTCACCGATATTGATCTGCTGACAGAGCTCTTTTGTTTTCCTGGTGTTCAGAGCCAGGTTGTTTTCTGAGCACCAGGCTGTCAACTTCAGGACTTCCTCTCTGTAGGCTGCCTCGTCTCCCCTTGAGATGAGTCCGACTACTGTAGTGTCGTCAGCAAACTTGACGATGCGGTTGTTGTTGTGGGCCGGACTACAGTCGTGGGTGTAGAGACAGTATAGGAGGGGGCTTAGCACACAGCCCTGTGGGGAGCCGGTACTCAACATGCGAGTGGAGGAGAGGTGGGGGCCGAGTCTCACAGTCTGGGGCCGGTTGGTGAGGAAGTCCTTTATCCAGGCACATGTGAGAGTGGGGAGGCCAAGAGTGACCAGTTTGTCGATGAGAATGTCCGGAATGATAGTATTGAAAGCTGAGCTGTAATCCACTAAAAGCATCCGGACGTAGCTCTGCCCCTGCTCCAGGTGGCTCAGCACAGAGTGGAGAGCTACGGTGATGGCGTCTTCTGTGGATCTGTTTGTGCGATAGGCGAATTGGTGGGGGTCGAAGTCTGGTGGTAGATAGTCCTTGATGTGCTGGAGGACCAATCTCTCGAAGCACTTCGTGATTACCGGAGTGAGGGCCACGGGACGGTAATCATTAAGGCTGGTGATGGGAGACTTCTTCGGCACTGGGACGATTGTGGCTGATTTTAGGCAGGGCGGGATAACTGCCTGGTCCAGGGAGAGGTTGAAGATTCTGGTGAAGATGATGGTGAGCTGGTGAGCACACGCTTTGAGCACCTTACCAGGTACTCTCCCCTCCCCCCCCTCCCCCCAGCCCCCGCTCCAGCTCTCCCCCACTCTCCACCCCCCTCTCACCTCTCCCCCCCCTCTCCCCTCCCCTATCCCCCTCTCCCCTCCTCCTCCATCCCCCTCATTCACCCTCCATCCCCTCTCCCCCACTTTCACCCCATCTCCTCCCCTCTGTCCTCTCCCTCTCCTCTCCCCCCCCCCCCCCCCCTCCCCCCCCCTCCTCCTCCCCTCCCCATCTCACCCACCTCTCACCCCCCCCCCTCCACCCTCCCACCCCCCCCCCCGCACCCCCCCGTGTGTGTGTGGGGGGTGGTTAGTGTGTGTGTGATGCCGCAGCCCTCCCCACACCTCAACCACGCGTTCAGGGGATGGGACCCAACGGGTCCCCCTTGGTCTAGTATCACAATAAAACACTCTTCACTTTTATTATCCAGTGGGCAATTCATTTTATCTTGTAGTGAAAAGGAAAGTATCCAACTTTATCCAGCTCCAGTACACGTCCCAGTGGATGAGATGGGGAACCCACTATATTGTTGTACCCTTTCTCAAGGTACACAAACAACCACTTTGTGCAGCATCATTTATCCCACACCGTAGAGCCAGTGGGAGTATCTTTATACTTTACTTCGGAGTCACGTGAGTGACTACGTGAAGAACCCCGCCAGGACGCATGCGTGTCATATCGTTACACGCATTGCAAAACAGTCAGGCGGGGTGGAACGACGTTCCCCCGCAGCGGCAGTTTTAAAAGCCGGAACCTGCAGGTAAGAGATACTCTGCGGTTTTTGTGTTGTTCCCATACTGATTTACAGGTGGGGAGTTAATGGGCAAGTCCAAGAAAACAACGAGGGCTGCGACAAAGCCGGCGGGGGTGGACCGCGGAGTTGCGGGCAGCCAGCAGTGGCCAGCGGCACATGAATCACCCGTAATGGGAACAGCTGTGCCCGAATTCACCTCCGCACTGGCCAGATCCACTCCGCGGCCGGGCGGTAAGCTAAAACAAAAAAACCCAACAAAGTCATTGACTCAGATGCGTCCGACTTAGAGCAACCGCGGGCGGCCAGCGACCGTGAGCGCTGGAGCCGGATGGAGCGGTGTGAGGAGCAGTTACTCCAACATGACAGGCTCCGGGAGATGGAGTCTAGTCACTGTGGGCACTATGTTAAACCCACAGCAGCACCTCTTGTAGGGCTGCACAGTGCATCTCCCTCCAAAACCTGGAGCAAAAACTAGCTGCCTATAGATTATATGTCCTTTAACCAGCTACAGGAACAGGCTGTATTGGACACCACAGCAAGACACTTGGCACCGGGTAACTGTATATCCCTGAATGTTCCTGTTGTAAATAATTGCACGTGGAAACATATCGGAGCAGGAGTTAGAGGCATGGATGTCAAACTCCAAAAGGTACTAAAGCTCCTAACAGCGGGAATAACAGCTTCCGCCCGCACAGTAGATGAGAAGGACATGTCGCAGGACCAACAGGATGCACTGGCACTGCTTTGCAACACACAATATGAAATAAACAGCATCAGGAAGAGTGCCATCCGAGCTGCTCTAAACCCAAAATTCGCAGGTCTGTGCAAACCTGGAATCGTAAAACCACCAATTTTACTATTTGGAGGTAACCTATCGAAGCAAGTCAAGGAGCTCGATGAGGAGGCAAAAACCCTGGGGCTCATAAAAGCGACTTCATCAAAAACCTACTACGGCCATAAACAGCACCCTTACGCACCCACCAGTAGAACAAGACAAACTGGTGAAAGCTCAAAGGTCCGGTACACCGAACATGAGTCTTTTTTAGGCCATGGCCCAGGCCGGCCTTTTTGGAAGATACGCAAACCTCCAACACCAACCCAACCACAAACCCAGACACTGGCGCCTCAACATCAACGAAGGATTTACAAAAATAAGTAAACCTGCCACTGGTAACTATGGAGGTAGGTGGGTCTGGTTCCCTACAAATTGCAGGGAGCATGGAGGTTGGGGGGAGATTATACTTCTTTCTGGATGCATGGAGTATGTTAACTACCGACACTTATATTTTAAGCAATATCCAGGGATATACCATAGAATTTATACACAAATACAGCCCTCCAGTTCAACATGTACCGAATGGAGAACACGAAAATCATCAGAGGCAATGAGAAGGCACTTTTAATCAGCCACAAGCAACCACACAAAAAAGTGACGGTACAGACCATCTCAAGATGGCTGAAACAGGTTCTAACACAGGCTGGGGTGGATACTAATATTTTTTAATCTCATTCCACCATGGGCTGCAGCTACATCGGCAGCTATGCAGTTGGATGTACCAATGGACCAAATCCTCAAGACAGCAGGATGGTCAGGGGAAAAAACATTCCAACTATTTTATCATAAACCAGTCATTAAACCTGGAACATTTGCAGAAACAATTTTAAGTTCTGTAATTTAATTTACCCCATAATTTGGTGTTATAATTTGGTGTTAATAAATTTTTCATGGATTTCAATGTTTATGTCTAAATTATGTTGACACAATTCCTCCCACAGTCATTAAGGCAGATGTGATGCATGGACTCGTTTCCACGGCATGAAATCACAGAGCTTTGAAATCTTCACATAGTCACTCACGTGTCTCCGAAGTAAAATAGTAAGATTAAACGAGAACTTACCAGTTCGAAGTTTCATGGTTATTTTATGAGGAGTACGTTGAGGGAATACGTGCCCTCCGCTCCCACCCATGATCACCCACTCAACTGGTATTTCTTCTCTAATCTTACTATGTTCAGTCATTACAGTTATCTGTGATTTCACACCGCTGCTTTGAAGAATGACATGCATGCGTCCTGGCGGGGTTCTTCACGTATTCCCTCAACGTACTCCTCATAAAATAACCAAGTTCTTGTTTAATCTTACTATTTTACACCCTTCCACTTCCCGGTGAAGGCAGGGCACACCCAGTATTGGTCGCATACATAACTCTTTCACTGGGAAGACAGAAAGGATATGTTGGACACTGACCGTCGCCAAACACCTTGCCCTCCCCCTAGTAGAGAGAAAGGAAGGCTCATTTTACATTTCACTCTGGTCTCTCCCTGTGGGATGGGTAAGTTTCAATTCCAGTTTCGTACGGTCCAGTGGAATGCAGGAAGATTTTTGGAAGATTTTATAATTGGGACTTTTCCCCAGCCATTGTTGAGGAAGAGAACATACTCTTTTTATGTAGCCGCCTTATCTCTCGCAGTGAAAAGAGGGACAACCTATATGTTTTGGACCCTTATCTCTTCCTTGGATTTGAGTGTGTTAATCACTTTATGTTGAAGTAGAGTGAAGCACTCTCATTTCATGTTGGACCATTACATACATTGGAAATAGAAACAGAAGAAATCCAATCAAATTAGTGTCATCATTCAATAAGATGATGGCTGTTCCTGATTGGGCCTCCACATAATGTTCCATTCTCCCTTGGTTCCCTTGCATCCAAATATCAGTCAACCTTTGCAATGAAAATATATAAACTCTGCTAGGCTTAAAATTCCAATGGTTACACAAAAAAGCTGGAGAAACTCAGCGGGTGCAGCAGCATCTATGGAGCGAAGGAAATAGGCAACGTTTCGGGCCGAAACCCTTCTTCAGATTGATCGGGGGCGGGGGTGGGTGGGGACAAGCAAGGGAAAAGGAGGAGGAGCCCGAAGGCTGGGGGATGGGAGGAGACAGCAGGGGGGCTGAGGAAGGGGAGGAGACAGCAAGGACTAACAAAATTGGGAGAATTCGATGTTCATGCCAATTCCAATGATTGACAACCGTCTGAGAGAGGAAATCCCTCTCCATTGCCATCTTGATGCATAGTTACCGCCTTAGTCTGAAATTACATGCTGTTACTTTAGATATTTCTCCTGGGGTTTTATTAATCTTTGCTATTTCTTCATCATTAATACCCCAATTTCACCCTTCAGTGGACCACACCTACTTGTTCTCTGGTTTTCAGTTGCTAGATTACTCTCATACCCTTATCTTTTCACTCATTTTAGTTTACAAAAGTTTCCAAAAAATTTACAATCCTTTGGTTGGCAACTGATTTTCTCTGCATTTCTAAAGATAGACAAAAAAAGCTGGAGTAACTCTGCGGGACAGGCAGCATCTCTGGAGAGAAGGAATGGGTGACGTTTCAGGTCGAGACCCTTCTTCAGACTGGTTAGGGATAAGGAAATAACAGATATAGATAGCAAAGATCTTATAGCGAAGCAAGATAGGCTACTCCTGCTAAATGCAATGGACTGACGTGTAGTACGCTATGGAGGGGATCATGGGCATTTTTCCACGCCCATTTTAGCAACCTGAGCCTACCTAACCCGACCCGACTCGCACTGTAATCAATGTTGCGGGGCAACAGTTTGTGTAGGTCAGATTCATAAATCTGTCAGTTCAAACTTCTTGTCAAGAATAAAATTTGATTCTGGTAATTGTCTTTTTTAATGTTTTTTAAATCATTTCTTTTTAAATGGCTCACAAGCAGTGTTTGAGTTGATTTTGTAGTAACCGGAACCGACCCGACTCGCAGTGTGATTGACAGGGGGGACTTTTTGTGCGTGATTATAGGGTTAGATTCATAATTCAATTAGTTCATAATTCTGTTGATTCTTGTTAAGGAATAAAATGTTTATAAACACACATACATGAAATTATATAAATGTATATAACACACACAATTATATTTCTTCTAAACCAATAATGAACTTTATTTCAGACTAGACAAGGGACATTAAATAAGAAACATTGTAAATAAGAAACATTGTCATGGGGCACTCTCTCTCCCCGCTGCCCCGGGCCCCGCACTCCTTCTCCCCGCTGCCCCGGGCCCCGCACTCTCTCTCCCCGCTGCCCCGGGCCTTGCACTCCTTCTCCCCGCTGCCCCGGGCCCCGCACTCTCTCTCCCCGCTGCCCCGGGCCTTGCACTCCTTCTCCCCTGCTGCCCCGCACTCTCTCTCCCCGCTGCCCCGGGCCCCGCACTCTCTCTCCCGCTGCCCCGGACCCCGCACTCTCTCTCCCCGCTGCCCCCGCACTCTCTCTCCCCGCTGCCCCGCACTCTCTCTCCCCGCTGCCCCGGACCCCGCACTCTCTCTCCCCGCTGCCCCGGGCTCTCCGCACCGCTGCTCTCCCCGCTCTCTCTCCCCGCTGCCCCGCACTCTCTCTCCCCGCTGCCCCGGGCCCCGCACTCTCTCTCCCCGCTGCCCCGGGCCCCGCACTCATTGGCCGGAAGCAAGAAGGCGGGAGCAAGAAAGCGGAGCAAGATGGCGGAACAAGATGGCGGAGTCAGCTTGCTAAAATGTGTCCTGTAATCACCCATGAAACCGCCCATGAGCGTACCTCACGTTTGCGTGAGAGTAACCTATCTTGCTTCGCTCTAAGATCTTTGATAGATAGTGATGTGGAGAGATAAAGAACAATGAATGAAAGATATGCAAAAAGGTAACGATGATAAAGGAACAGGCCATTGTAAGCTGTTTGTAGGGTGAAAATTAGAAGCTAGTGCAACTTGGGTGGGGGAGTGAGAAAGAGATGGAATGCTGGGGCTACATGAAGTGAGAGAAATCAATATTCATACCATTGGGCTGTAAACAGCCCAAGCGAAATATGAGATGTTGTTCCTCCAATTTGCGTTTCGCCTCAATCTGACAATGGAGGAGACCTAGGACAGAAAGGTCTGTGTAGGACTGGGAAGGAGAATTAAAGTGTCCCGCAACCCGGAGATCAGGTAGGTTCAGGCGGGCTGAGCAAAGGTGTTCCGCGAAATGATCGCCCAGTCTGCGTTTGGTTTCGCCGATGTATAAGAGTCCACATCTTGAACAATGGATACAGAAGATGAGGTTGGAGGAGGTGCAAGTGAACCTCTGCCTAACCTGAAAGGGGTCCCTGGACGGAGTCGAGGGAGGAGGTATAGCGACAGGTGTTGCATCTTCTGTGGTTGCAGCGGAAGTTACCTGGGGAGGGGGTGGTTTGGGAGAAAGGGATGAGTTAACCAGGGGAATGGTCTCTGCAAAAAGCGGAAATGTTTCCTTCATGTTGATCCCATTCTTAACATTCTTAGTTCACCATGGATGGTGCTATTGCTGAAATTTATGAATTAATTCCTTAAATCTTTGCCAGTGGTTTCCTCGCATTTTAATCTATTTTCCAATTCCTGTCACTAAGTGGGATCTAATTGTATGTGGAGCCGTATCTTTCCTCATTGAGGAACATGTTGTAGGTTGTTCACATGCGTCTCCCACCCAGTGGACTACATTCATGGCACATCCTGATAGAAATGGATTGGGATAAAGACCCCAAACCACAAAAGGCATCATTCTGGTGGTGTCTGAAAACTGGGTGAAGGGCCACAAGAAGCTGAGCACTCTCTGTACAAACTTTGCAGGAATCCCAAGTAATCCTCATTATAGTGGACATAAGATGAAATGTAGCCGTGAAGAGATGTCATCCTACAACCAGTTTACCATTCTCATTCTGTTGGATTAATAGTGTTTATTTCATTCACCATATTAGTTTTGTGGTCTGACGTGTCACAAATCTGTCCAACTTGGCTCCAGGGTCTAGCGCAGACAGCTCTTTAAGTTAATTGGGTTATTGCTTGTATAATGGAACCTGGACAGAGAAACTGTCCTCTTCAGTAAATAAATTAAAGTTGTGATAAACACAAATAAACTCTTCCACGATTCACATCATCGATAGGTCAATGAATGTATTTAGCGAGTGCTGCCGTTGTTTTTGTTGGGGGATGCATCTTAGCTTTATTGAATAAAGGGATCAAACAGGAAGGTGACTTGTTGGTTACAATTCGTCCAAGTGCTCTGAAAAAAGAAAAAAAACAGCCAGCTTTCACATTTCCTGACCTTCTTGGAAAGTTGGCAGATGTAATCGCTGAGTTGGGTTGGGCTGTGAAACAAGTCATGGTGGGGGCTTTCCTGGCAATGCTGACTATAGGCTCACTCACTCACCATTCCTCTAACCTCTGGGGTATGTCAGAGGTAGCCAAACCTCAGCGACTGAGGAGCAAAACAATTGGCAAGTCACGGTAAGCTTAATATAATTTATTCTATGAAGAGAATTCATGCTGAAGAATAAGCCACGTGGTACTAAGATCCAGTTACAGAAGTGTATATCTGCCATAGATCACCACGCCAAATAGGACGTGTGTCCATAGACCAGGCTGCCCTGGCCCCAGTGTGATGGGTGCAGTAATGTCTTTGATTAATCTAGAGAATTTAAATACAAATCCAATACATTCCGAGTGATAAAATAAAAGGCATTGACATAAATGAGCATAAATTGTTAGATTGCCATTAACTGTTCACATTGTTAATTCTGGCTTGCACATATTTGTACTCAAACACCTACACTGCTCTGCCACTCCTGAGGAAGAGTTGGAATGGATCACTGGCATTGCTTCTCCTCAAACCCCAGGCATCTTCTCCAGTCTGTCTGCTGCAGAGCATTTTCCGATGTCCTCCTCCTGTGGCTCCCTGTGTATTCTCCGCACTTCACTCCCACCAACAATCACAGCAACTGTCCCCCAACAGAGCTTCCACCCAAACCCATCCACCTATTGTAAGGCGGGACTGTGGAGTCGGAGACGGAGTTGGAGCAATTTTGGTGTTGCTTGAGTCGGAGTCGGGAAAAAAGTGCCGACTCCGACCTCAACATAAATTTCAGAGACTATGTAAATCGGAAAGAAATCCCACTTTTTCAACATACTGTACACTTTATTTCCACCCGAGAGAATGAGAAATCACATCAGATTTTGCAAAATATTTAGATAAAATTGAACAGTCGAGCGCAAAGCGTTCCTGTTTAGCCTTTTGATGTTAAACTAATGGAATTAAGCAAGATTTTCTTGGTGGTTTAAAAGTAGAGAAATATGATCGCACATCTAAACTTACAGTACTAGAAGTCATCCCTGCTTATCCAGAAAGAGTAAAATTTGCAGCTATGTTAGTAACAGCCACACCACCCACTCACGTCAGCATGGAGAGACTGTTCGATTAGGAAAAGGGGAGATGCAACGAGACCTGGGTGTCATGGTACACCAGTCATTGAAAGCAGGCATGCAGGTGCAGCAGGCAGTGAAGAAAGCGAATGGTATGTTAGCATTCATAGCAAAAGGATTTGAGTATAGGAGCAGGGAGGTTCTACTGCAGTTGTACAGGGTCTTGGTGAGTCCACACCTGGAGCATTGCGTACAGTTTTGGTCTCCTAATCTGAGGAAGGACATTCTTGCCATAGAGGGAGTACAGAGAAGGTTCACCAGACTGATTCCTGGGATGTTAGGACTTTCATATGAAGAAAGACGGGATAGACTCGGCTTGTACTCGCTAGAATTTAGAAGATTGAGGGGGGATCTTATAGAAACTTACATAATTCTTAAGGGGTTGGACAGGCTAGATGCAGGAAGATTGTTCCCGATGTTGGGGAAGTCCAGAACAAGGGGTCACAGTTTAAGGATAAAGGGGAAATCTTTTAGGACTGAGATGAGAAAAACATTTTTTACACAGAGAGTGTTGAATCTCTGGAATTCTCAGCCACAGAAGGTAGTTGAGGCCAGTTCATTGGCTATATTTAAGAGGGAGTTAGATGTGGCCCTTGTGGCTAAAGGGATCAGGGGGTATGGAGAGAAGGCAGGTACAGGATACTGAGTTGGATGATCAGCTATGATCATATTGAATGGCGGTGCAGGCTCGAAGGGCCGAATGGCCTACTCCTGCACCTAATTTCTATGTTTCTATGTTCTCCGCTCTGAAAATAATTAAATCAGATTTAACGGCTTCAATGAAAGAGGATCTGGCAGAAGTAATTCTGTTCCTAAGGACATGTTATTAATAAATTTTTGGTATGTACTTTTGTAGCACACTTAACTATCTATGCATTTAGCTTTGCACTTGAGATTTCTTTTGTCGTAATTTAGACATTTAGCTCATACCTGTGGCCTTAGTTTAATAAACATTTGGAGTTTAGGCAGTGCAGCGTAGGTTCAGGCAGTGCACCGTAGGTTCATAAGATTGATCCTTGGGATGGCGGGACTGTCACATGAGGAAAGATTAAAAAGACTAGGCTTGTATTCACTGGAGTTTAGAAGGATGAGGGGGGTCTTATAGAAACATATAAAATTATAAAAGGACTGGACAAGCTAGATGCAGGAAAAATGTTCCCAATGTTGGGCGAGTCCAGAACCAGAGGCCACAGTCTTAGAATAAAGGGGAGGCCATTTAGGACAGAGGTGAGAAAAAACTTTTTCACCAAGAGAGTTGTGAATTTATGGAATTCCCTGCCACAAAGGGCAGTGGAGGCCAAATCATTGGATGGATTTAAGAGAGAGTTAGATAGAGCTCTTGGGGCTGGTGGAATCAAGGGATATGGGGAGAAGGCAGGCACGGGTTATTGATTGGGGACGATCAGCCATGATCAATGAATGGTGGTGCTGGCTCGAAGGGCTGAATGCCCTCCTCCTGCACCTGTTTTCTATGTTTCTATGTAATGCTTTCATAATTTTTACTTAATTCAATGAAATTTTAATTTTGTTCTAGTCCTATATGTAATTTTCTTTTCTTTCAGCAGAATCAAATGTTATTTTTTCAATAATAACCAATTAAAAAGCTACAATATTAGCTACAACCACTAGACTCAAAACTTTAAGGACATGGGTTTAAAAGGTAGCCTGATGATTCATGTAATTCTTATGAAATGCCATCTTGTATAATGTCATCATAGCAGATTTAGAATTATTGTACCTAGGGGTCGGAATCGGAGTCACAGTCAGTCGGAGTCGGGTGTTTTGTGTATCGACTCCACGGCCCTGCTTTAAGGTGCATCTTTAATTCACCTTACTAAAGCATCCATATTTGGCCTTCCAATAGATAGACACAAAATGCTGGAGTAACTTGGGACAGGCAGTATCTCTGGAGAGAAGTAATGGGGGATGTTTCGGGTCGAGACCCTCCTTCAGACTTTTTCATTCTGAAGAAGGGTCTCGACCTGAAACGTCACCCATTACTTCTCTCCAGAATTGCTGCCTGTCCCGCTGAGTTACTCCAGCATTTTGTGCCTATCTTCAGTGTAAACCAGCATCTGCAGTTCCTTCCTACACATTTGCCCTTCCAATATCCTTTCAATTGCTGAGGTGATATCAATTGCTGAGGGAATGTTCACAAATATGTTGCAGGTGATATAGTGCAGGGTGTGGGGCAGGTGATTATCACAGAGTGAAAGTGATTAGTAGAATATCCCAAGTACCAGGAGACAAAGGCAACAAAATGATGTCAGAGTTGTATCAAGCACAGAGTAATGCCCCTGTCCCACTTTGGAAACCTGAACGGAAACCTCTGGAGACTTTGCGCCCCACCCAAGGTTTCCGTGCAATTACCGGAGGTTCCCAGAGGTCTTTGTCAGTCTCCCTACCTGCTTCCACTACCTGCAACCTCCGGCAACCACCTGCAACCTCCGAGAACCGCACGGAAACCTTGGGTGAGGCGCAAAGTCTCCAGAGGTTTCCGTTCAGGTTTCTGAAGTGGGACAGGGGCATAAAAAAAGGAACAATATACATACTGTTGAACATGGCACAGCAGTGAAATGATAGAGTCACTGCCTTACAGCTCCAGAGTCCCAGATCCAATCATGACCAGATGCTGTCTCTACGGAGTTCGTACGTTCTACCCATGACCTCGTGGGTTTTCTCCGGGTGCTCCGGTTTCCTCCCACACTCCAAAGACGTACAGATTTATAGGTTGATTGTCCCTAGTGTATAGAATAGTGCAAGTTTACGGGTTGATCGCTAGTCAGCACGGGCTTGGTGGGCCGAAGGGCCTGTTTCCATGCTGTATCGATAAAGTCTAAAGTAACATGGAACAGTACACCACAGGAACAGGCCCTTCAGCCCATGATGTTCATTCTGAACATGACGCCAAGCTAAGCTAATCTCATCTGCCTGTACCTGATCAATATCCCTCTATTTCCCGCACTTCCGTGTGTCTATCTGAAATCATCTTAAACACCACTATTGTATCTATTACTCAATGTAGTATTCAGATAATGGTTTACCTAGGAAAGAAATAAAATGCTGGAGTAACTCAGTTAGGCAGCATCACTGCAAGAACATGATGTTTTGGGTCAGAACCCTTCTTTAGACTGATTGCAGCGGTCAAAAAAAATTGTAGGTCTCACAGAACTCCTGTCCGAGAGAGGGGGAAATCTACTTCAAAGTATGCATGCCTGGAGGAGTCTTTGCAGTGGAACAGCCAACATATAGAAACACTGAACTGCAGATGCTAGTTTACCATGGAAAGACACAACTTAGCGGGTCAGGCAGCATCCCTGGAGAATGTGTATAGGTGATATTTCAGGTCGGGATTCTTCTTGAAACTAATTGCAGGGTCTGGGCCCAGATGAAACATCACCAACAATTAAATGATAGAGATTGGGTGTTCAAGAAGGAACTGCAGATGCTGGAAGATCGAAGGTACACAAAATTGCTGGAGAAACTCAGCGGGTGCAGCAGCAAATGATAGATTGTTTCTTTTTGAACGATGAAGGTTGAGAGGAGGTATGATGGGGGAGGTGAGGTTATGAGCTTTAGAGAGGGTTGAAGGAAGTTGTTCCCTTTCTCAACTGGTGAGGGACCAGTATCACATATTTAAACTTTAGGCTGAAAGTTACAGGGATGTTTGAATGGAATGAAGGGTTGTGGCTGGGTGTGTGTGCATGTAGGTGTGTGTGTGTGGGTGTGGGGGTGTGTGTGGATGTGTGTGGATGTTTGTGTGTGTGTGTGTGTGTGTGTGTGTGTGTGTGTGTGTGTGTGTGTGTGGGTGTGTGTGGGTGTGTGTGTGTGTGGGTGTGTGTGGGTGTGTGTGGGTGTGGGTGGGCGTGTGGGTGTGTGTGTGGATATGTGGGTGTGTGGGAAGTGGTGCTGATCTGGAGTTTGAAGGGAATAGCACATGTATTGTAAGAAAAGTAACGTGGGTTGCATGGAAGATGCTGGAGAAGGAGACAGATGAAATTTCTGTACTTAAAAGCACGCATGGTGCTGTAGTCACTCAGCTGGTCAGGCAGCATGTCTGGAGAACATGTATAGGTCAAGACTCTACTACAGTCTTGCGACCCCTAAATGTCACCTATCCATGTTACTCCAACATTTTCTGATTTTTTGTGTATTAACCAGCACCTGCAGTTGACTGTTTCTACATTTTGAAGTTTCTGTATGATAGCTGGACAGACTTATGGGCCTGCCCCACTTAGGTGGCTTTTTAGGCGACTGCAGGAGACTTTACAGTGGCCACATGGTCGCCACATGTTCGTGGGTGGTTGCCAGGGAGTTGCCTTCATGGTCGTGAGGAGTTCCCATATTTTGGGAACTAGTCGCGGCCTCATTGTGGTCGCCGAGAATTTTTCAACAAAGTCGCCATGGGGAGTAGCGAGAATTCTCGAGCCGTAGGTTGGTCGCAAAGTGGTCCTAGTGGGTTGCCAGGAGGTCAAAGGTTCTCGGAGGTTCTCGTAGGATGGAGTCGGTGCTGACCGGTGATTTTCATTTGCTCATTGCGGAAAAAAAAAGGTAAGCAGTAGTTTTCAGAACCGAGGAACCGACCGGTAATGTTAAATATCTGCCGAACGTCACTGCCGTGTATCTCTGGCTTCTTAAAAGTTGTCGCCACTCCTTCTCCCTCCTTCTCCCTCCTTCTCCCTCCTTCTCCCTCCTTCTCCCTCCTTCTCCCTCCTTCTCCCTCCTTCTCCCTCCTCCCTTCTCTCCCCTTCTCCCTCCTTCTCCCTCCTTCTCCCCCACTTCTCCCCCACTTCTACTCCCCCTCTCCCCCCTCTTTTAAAGGACTTACCATACACTGTGCTTTAGCTGTCTTAATTAAAGCGCCAGCCAACCTTCCTGTTCATCGCAGTGTGTGTCTGTATCACCCTGGCTTTGCGTTGTGGGAATTTTTTAGACAGCGCTCCCTCACTTGCCCTGGCCCCCGCCTTTGAGATGTGTGTGTGTGTGTGTGTGTGTGTGTGTGTGTGTGTGTGTGTGTGTGTGTGTGTGTGTGTGTGTGTGTGTGTGTGTGTGTGTGTGTGTGTGTGTGTGTGTGTGTGTGTGTGTGTGTGTGTGTGTGTGTGTGTGTGTGGTGTATTCGACTCTGACAGTCGCCGTTCCAGTTCCTGGTTTTTCAGGCAACTACCGACAACTTGACAGTCGCAGGCAGTCAGCTGAAAAATTACCTAAGTTGGACAGGCTGAGAGGTGTTCTATGTCACATTGTGATCTTGTGATTCAAACTGTCCCAGGCCAGGTACAGCACAGACACAAAATACAATAACACCAACGTCCATCATGCATTCCAGGCATTGCACGGATTAAAAGCAGTTTAGCCCTTCCACTGCAACACCAGGCACCCCATGAGCAGGCAGAGACGGCAGAGGTTAAATAGACAGGGAATAAAGCCACGACTACACAACCTCTTTAAGCATTCTGTTGACCCTATTACCTCTATCAACTGAAATGTCGAACAAAAGACTCTAAACCAAGGTTTAGTTTAGTTCAGTACAACTTAATCTTTATTAACACTCGAGTAACTTTGAACATGCATGTAAACAATTAACTTCTAATAATTTTGCATTTACATTATTATATCAACTTATCACTTAAACTAAATCACGAAACTCATGACATGGAGTCACATATTACCCGTATGAATTCAGATTCACTATGGTAGGGTGTTTGGCTTCTCTGAGCTATGAACTCAGGTCGCTCCTTCTTGTGATGATTGTTCCTGGGTTGTCGCTGCCGATCTCAGACTGCCCTTCTTTTATACAATTTTTCCTTCATTCTCCGAAAGGAAGCCTTTGTTCTAACCCAAGGCTCTCACAATTCTAAAGTTAATCATTTCGAGTTGCCACTCATCCAAGTGCTGAATAAACAAAACGCATCTTTGTTCCTTATCAGGCTAGAGAGTTCTTAATTATGTTGCCTGGTCATATTTCCATTCTCATCATACAGTTTCTTTGCAAAATGGCCGTTCCCAGACATTTTATCTTCTCAAGGCTATACTACCTAGCCATGAAGTCACTCACAGCTCTGTTCTCATCAGATGTCCATCACATGACCATTTTCACAGTGTTTCTTTGTTCTTCTGTTCCCAGGGTTTGGCTCTGTGTCTCCAGCTAGTAGCATCCTCCCAACGCTGTCGACTGAATAACATCCAGTCCCAAGCTATAATTCACAGACCACATTCACCATAAATTAGACGTGAGGAAAATTATCTTCAACAATACCGGATCAAACATCCCAGGAAGCAGTAAATCACAGATAATGTGGAGCGTAAAATAACTCATCACGACTTTCACATCCATGCAGTCTAATCCATGCCAAAGCTGCAATTGCCTACAAAAGGTTTTACTTTATTATAGGAATTTAGGGACTAGAGTACTTAGCTCTGTACCTTCCCCTCCCACAGCTTCAGTACTTGAGTACTCCAGATCTGTGCCTCAACTCAGTTTAGCTGTATCTTTTGAATATCAGCTAAAGTCCAGCAATTATTTGTTATACACAGTCAAAATTTGTTGCAGTGATCTGGTTTGGACAGCGATAGACGACTTGAATTCCTTAGCACCAAAAATTCTGACATGGCCACACAGATTCTGAAATATAATAAGAATAAAAGGATGGCAAGGGAAGGAATGGGTCCCCTTAAAGATAAGTTCAGTTCAGTTTAGTTTATTGTCATGTGTATCGAGGTACCGTGAAAAAACTTTTGTTATGGTCGAACCAGCCAGAAGTGCATGGCTATCTTTGTGTAGACATGGGGGAGATGTAAAATGTATATTTCTCATCCATTTTTACAGAGGAGAAGATCATTGACACTAAAGAATTCAGTATAAAGTGTTATGTCTTAGTTCATATACAAATTATGCAGCTATGGAAACAATGTCATAAAGTTGGAAGGCTGTGGAAGAGATTTGCCAGGAAGTTATCTGGACTTGTGGACTTGAATTATAGGGAGAGGTTGGATAGGGTGGGACTTATTTCTTTGGAATGTAGAAAACCTTATTGAGATGTACATGTTCATGAGGGGCATGCATAAAATGAACACTCACAGTCTCTATCCCAGGGTAAATGTCCCTATAACTGTAGGGGGCATGGAATTAAAGTGATTGGGGAGATATTTAAGAAGAACCACATGGGCCACCTTTCCAGTCAGGGAGTAATCCATATATGGAATGAGCTGCCATAGGAAGCAATAAAAGCAGATATAATTATGACTTTTAAAATATATTCGGAAAAATATATATGGATAGGAAATAGTCATTGTGTCATCGAGTCATAATGTTGATCAAGATGCCCCATCTACATTGGCCTGACCCAGTTTGGCCCATATCCCTCTAAATCTGTCCTCTCCATGTACCTGGCCTAATGTCTTTTAAATCTTGTACCTGCTTCAACAACCCACTATGTCCCAGTTCAGTCCATTAACCAATTAACCTGTGTGAAAATGTTGGCCCTCTGGTTCTTGATGTTCCCACTCTGGGTAAAAGACTCGTTGCATCTACCCTATCCATTCCCCTCATGTTAAGAGGGCCATGGGACAGATGCAGATAAATGAGACTGGCTCAATCTTCCAAAGTGGTTGACATGGACAAGGTGGGCCGAAGGTCCTGTTTCTGCATTGCATAGCTCTGTTGCATTATGATTCTACAACACAATAAAATATATTATTTAATAAAGAGGAATGTCTGCTAATAATTAGAGCTCAGAATGACCAATGTTGCCAAAATTCCCTTTTGGAACTGATATAGAAACAAGGCTTCAGCTGATCCGAGGAATATTGGCAAGAGCAACATATTGCAGTCAAATTAATTTCAGATCAATTTCTGCCAATCTTAGTTTCAATATTTATGTTCAGAAATTGGTTCCAAATTATTTCCCTTTTCGCCAGTACCAGAGGTAGACAATCGACTAATCCTGACTAGACAGAAGCAAGGGAGCTTCAATCTAATGACACATAAAATGAGCAGATGTTAAAAATCTAAAATAATAGCAGAAGATGCTGGCAATATTATGATGGAAATGTAGCAGGACAAGCCAGATCTGTGGAAGGAGGGGCGAGTTAACGTTTCAGTTTGAGTCGAAGGTTATAGCCGGGAAGGAGACAAAATAAGATTGTTAAGATGTGGTAAGGGAGGTCTGATTGGGTAATTGTATCTGTGATATTGGCTCAGCTTGTTTTTCTTTATCTTTTTGTTCTTTATTTTTATCCATCTGGTAGTGGAAGATATGCCTAGAATAATAGCCCTGTCCCACAGTGCGAGTTCATTCCAAGAGCTCTCCCGAGTAAAGAAAAAATCAAACTCGTGGTAAGCACGGAGAATGAACGTAGCGGGTACGTCGGAGCTCGGGGACGTCTCTTAGCGCTAACGGCAGGTACTCTGGAAGACTCGCTAACGGCAGGTAAGCATGGGAAGACTCGTGAAGATTTTTCAACATGATGAAAAATGTCCACGAGAGCCCCGAGTACCGACGAGTGGCCATTACTGTAAATCTCTGAGTTTGAATCAGGGCAAACTCGGGAGAACTCTTGGAATGAACTCTCCATTATTTTATCCGTGTTTTTTTGTCTATGTTCACTCTAACTACTCCATTCACACATTGACAAGATAACATTGTTCACATCTTATCTCCATGGTCACCGTGGTTTTATCCTATCAGAAAGGTTCTTCCTCCCTCCAGTTCAGAGAGTTCTAGGTTAGTTACCTAGAATTGGAGAAATCAATGCTCATACCATTGGACTCAAGAATATGAGTTGCTGTCCTCCAGTTTGTGTGTGGCCTCACTCTGGCAATGGAGGTGGCCCAGGATAGAAAAGTCAGTGTGGGGATGGGATGTGGGTGTTCAAATGGTTTGCAGCCAGAAAATCCAGCAGGCCTTAGCAGACTGAGCATTAGTGTTTATGGATTTATGAACTCATGATATGTGTAGCTTTATTGTTAAAAAAAAAATGGAAATAATACGAAGGAAGTGTAGATTTTCCTTACGGTTTGTTGTCCATGAAAGGTACTAGCCTCCCAGTTCCGCATGTCAATGATCCAATTGAAACGAGGCCTGGTGGATGTAGATGTTTGAAGGTGTGATGTTAGCTGGGAGTTGTTAACGGAAAGCCCTGCTAGTTGCAATGCTGACTGCAGGTCAGGTGGTGGTTACGGCGATGCAGCGGTAGAGATGTTGCTTTACAGCGAATGCAATGCCTCAGATCCGGGTCAAGTCAAGTCAAGTTTATTTGTCACATACACATACGAGATGTGCAGTGAAATGAAAGTGGCAATGCTCGCGGACTTTTGTGCAAGACAAACAACAAAACAACCAAACAAATTATAAACACAATCATAACACACATATTCTTTTGCATAATAAATAATGGGAGGAAAAACGTTCAGTAGAGTTAGTCCCTGGTGAGATAGGCGTTTACAGTCCGAATTGCCTCTGGGAAGAAACTCCTTCTCAACCTCTCCGTTCTCACCGCATGGCAACGGAGGCGTTTGCCTGACCGTAGCAGCTGGAACAGTCCGTTGCAGGGGAGGAAGGGGTCTCCCATGATTTTATGGGTTCATATCTCCCATGGGTTTCATCCCGACTACTGGTGCTATCTATATGGAGTTTGTACGTTCTCCCCGTGATCTGCGTGGGTTTACTCCGAGATCTTCGGTTTCCTCCCACACTTCAAAGACATACAAGTTTGTAGGTTAATTGGCTTGGTAAATGTAAAAATTGTCCCTAGTGTGAGTAGGATAGTATTAATGTGCGGGGATCGCTGGTCGGCGCGGACCCAGTGGGCCAAAGGGCCTGTTTCAGCGCTATATCTCTAAACTAAACTAAAGATTCCAGGGCTGTGGGGCAGCAGTTTAAGAAAGCATTGACCATGGTTTTTAATACAAAGAAATGCAGAGGCAGGGAGGTGCTTGACCTATTTTTCAGATACAACCACTATTTCTCTGCAATTCACATTCACAGGTCAGTCCCATGCTCAAGGATGGAATCCATTTAAAGTAGTCACAGTAGTCACACTTAATGTGTACGAATGAACTGCGGATGCTGGTTTAATCCGTAGAAAGACACAAAAAGCTGGAGTAATTCAGGGGGTCAGGCAGCATCTCTGGAGAGAAGGAATGGGTGATGTTTCGGGTCGAGACCTTTCTTTAGACTGGTTAGGCATAAGGGAAACAAGAAATATAGATGGTGATGTGGAGAGATAAAGAACAATGAATGAAAGTTATGCAAAAAAAGTCACGATGATAAAGGAAACAGGCATTGTAAGCTGTTTGTAGGGGGAAAGTTGGGTGTGAGTTGGGTGGGGGAGGGATAGAAACAGAGGGAATGCCCTGGCTACCTGAAGTGAGAGAAATCAATATTCATACCACTGCCCAAGCTGAATATGAGATGTTCCTCTAATTTGCATTTAGCCTCACTCAGACAATGAAGGAGACCGAGGACAGAAAGGTCTGTGTAGGAATGGGAAGGAGAATTAAAGTTTCCAGCAACCGTGAGATCAGGTAGGTTCAGGCGGGCTGAACAAAGGTGTTCCACAAAATGATCGCCCAGTCTGCGTTTGGTCGCGCCGATGTGTAAGAGTCCACATCTTGAACAACAGATACAGTAGATGAGCTTGGAGGAGGTTCAAATGAACCTCTTCTTAACCTGAAAGGACTGTTGGGGTCCCTGGACAGAATCGAGGGAGGAGGTGTAGGGACAGGTGTTGCACCTTCTGCAGTTGCAGGGGAAGGTACCTGGGGAGGGGGTGGTTTGGGTGGAAAGGGATGTGTTAACTGGGGAATTTCGGAGGGAACGGTCTCTGCGGAAGGCAGAAAGTGGTGGAGATGGGAAAATGTGGCTAGTGATGGGATCCCAGTGGAGGTGGCGAAGATTTTGTAGGATTATGTATTGTATGCAACGGTTAATGGGGAGAAAGGTAAGGACTAGGGAGACTCTGTCTCTGTTGCGACTAGGGGGAGGGGGAGCAAGTATAAGCTGCAGGGTACTGAGGAGACATGAGTGAGGGCCTCATCTATAATGGGATAGGGGAACCCCCATTCCCTAAAGAATAAAGACATCTCAGATGTTCTAGTATGGAACACCTCATCTTGGGCACAGATGCGGCATAGATGGAGGAATTGGGAGTAGGGGATAGTCTTTGCAGGAAGCAGGGTGGGAAGAAGTGTAATCAAGATAGTTGTGGGAGTCAGTGGGTTTGTAATAGACGTCAATTTCCTGCGATGGACACTGTGAGATCAAGAAAGGGGAGGGAGGTGTTGGAAATGATCCAAGTACAGGAAAATTGGTGGTGAAGTTAATGAAGTCCATGAGCTCTGGATGGGTGCAGCAGGTAGCACCAATGCAGTCATCAATGTAATCGAGATAGAGTTCGGGGATAGGGCCAGTGTACGCTGGAACAGGGATTCTTCAATTTCTCTCACTTCACCTAGCCCCTGCATTCCCTCTCTCTCTATCCCTCCCCATCCAAGTCGAACTAGTTTCTCATTTTCACCCTACAAACAACTAACAATGGCCTGTTTCCCTTATCATCGTTACTTTTTTGCAGGCCTTTCATTCATTGTTCTTTATCTCTCCACATCACCATCACGAGAGCAGTATTCCTCTCGTTTCCCTCATCCAGAACCTGTCTGAAGAAGGGTCTCGACCCGAAACGCCACCCATTCCTTCTCTCCAGAGATGCTGCCTGTCCCACTGAGTTACTCCAGCATGTTGTGTCCTTCTGTGGCCACCCTTAAACCTATTGTAGACCATTAAATCCACTACTTACACATGAATGTTCTGCTGGAAACATTTCTCACACATCAGCCGTTTGCTCTGGGCTGCACCTTTTGCTGATATATAAACTGACAGCTCACAACTTACCCTGATGCTATGATAATAGACTGAGTTTAAACCTTGAGATTTACTGGAAAATAGTGAATGGTTTTGACTTATTCAGTCAGGCATATAATGCAGAAAATCAGCCCAGTTAAAACATGACAAGTATTTACCTCCTCAGGAAAATACTGAAGGTGTATAATGCTGTGGTTTGCATAAGTTTGTGTTTTTAAATTGTTGATCTTACAATAGTTTTGACTTGTGGACTCCAGTCTGCTGTGGACTCTACAGCCAACACGGGAATGAAATGATCACCAAGGGCTGGGAACTCTGGACTGACAGAGTAACGATTGCATGACGTGGACACACATGCAAGGATTGTGGTGGCTCGAGTGCTGGCATAAGCACATTCCTGAACTCAGCAACTCATTGCCAGAGCCCTAATCTGCCTGCATGTGATGTGCAGGCATCACCCACGTCAGCTTCATTGCTTGGATGGGGTTGTTCAGATTTGTACACTCCACACCTTCCATGATCAGACTGCAGCTCATCCTCATTAGTCCAGTGAAGAGAGACGGGACTCAGGTCTGTGTTTTTTTTCCTGTATCCCCTGACTTCCCTTCCACTGCGGACATTTAATTAAGGATGGAGTAGACTCCCCATCTGCTCTGACAAACTGCAGCTGCCACCTCCACTCCTCCATTCCCATTGTTGCATTGCAGGCTCCATCATTAAATCATTTAAGTGAAATCATTAAATATCTTAAATATATTGTTGTTATACACTATGTCCAGTTGTGGAGTAAGGAAAGGATATGACAGCAATCTTATATCTGTGCAAAGGTTGCTGCTGTGGATCAATTCACTTGTTTTGGATGATTGCATTTGCTCAGAGCTGTCTAGATGTTACAGTAACTTCATTTTAATGGTACTGTACTTTACTTATCTTCTTCCTTTCACTGTTTCCTCCTTTTTCTTTGGATCTCTTGAGGACAGAACAGAACAGTTTTTAGTTTAGAGATACAGCACGGAAACAGGCCCTTCAGCCCACTGAGTCCATGCCGACCAGCAACCCCTGCCCAATAACACTATCCTACACATAATAAGGACAATTGACAATTTTACCAAGCCAATTAACCAACAAACTTGTATGAGTTTAGAGTGTGGGGTAAACTGGAGCAATGGAAGACAACCCACGCAGGTCAAAGGGAGAACGTAAATACTCCATACACTGCACCCATATCCAGGAACGAATCTGCAAGTCTGGCGCTGTAAAGGCCCTGTCCCACTTACGTGACCTTGGCACGCAAATTCCACGACCTCGTCATCGCGTTGAGGCACACGGGCATCGTATGGCCACGCGGGGCCAGTCGCACTGAGAAGCGCGGAGGGGTATGTAGTTGTGCGCGACATCGCGCGGCGCTCCGAAATTTGTGTAGCAAACAAAATCTTCGCGCGCGACCGGCCTGTCACGTAACTAACGGCCAAAGTGGGACAGGCCCAAGACCCTGGCGCAATGCAACGTCTCACCTCCAACAGCAGCAGAAGCAGGTAAACGATCGGCGAGCTCGGCCTGGGGCTCACGGCCGTTGCGGTCCGGATTTGCCCCCACTTCTACTTCCAGAGCGGGGCCAAGAAAATTGAAGATAGACACAAAATGCTGGAGTAACTCAGTGGGACCGGCAGCATCTCTGGAGAGAAGGAATGGATGACGTTTTGGGTCAAGACACTTCTTTCAGACTGAAGAAGAGTCTTGACCCGAAACATCACCCATTGCTTCTCTCCAGAGATGCTGCCGGTCCTGCTGAGTTACTCCTGCATTTTGTGTCCATCTTCAAATGACGTCACGCGCTCCAGACGGCTGTGCGGGCGCATGAAGTCGCGCGCAACCTTCGCGGGAACGTCGCGCCACAACGCAACCACGAGGTCGCGTAATTAGCGTGCCAAGGACATGTAAGTGGGACAGGGGCTTAAGGCAGAAACTCTACTGCTCCGCCCAGGGTGATTATGGCAAACCTGTGGTTATGGCATCCAATAGCAGGTCCAAATAATCTACTGGAAAATAAGATAAAATCTCATCACGGTAATAAGAGAATTTTCAAGGTTCAAGGTCAGTTTATTGTTACATGTACCAATTAAGGTACAGTGACATTTGAGTCACAATACAGCCATACTAAGTGAAAAGCAACAAGACACACAGCCCCATAAATGTTAACGTAAACATCCACCACAGTGGATTCCACATTCCTCACTGTGATGGAATCAATAAAGTTCAATCTTCCTCTTTGATCTCTCCTGGTCGGGGCAGTCAAACCATCTGCAGTCGGGGCGATCAAAGCCCCTGCAGCTGACGATCGAAGCCCCCGTCGGGGTGATCGAAACTCCCGCGTCGGGGTGGTTGAAACTCTCTCCGCGGCATGGAGTTCCCGAGTCGGCCTCTTCTTACCAGAGACAGCGGGCTTCACGCTGTTAAAGTCCACAGGCCCCGTGGTTGGAGCTTCAATTCCCGGTAAAAGATCGTAAGCTCCGCGGTGTTAAAGTCCTGCGACTTGGAGCGCCCATCGGTCTCCAGGAAAGGCCGCCAACTTCACGATGTCAGTGGGGACGGAGATACGATATGGAAAAAAATCGCATCTCCGTTAAGGTAAGATGTTGAAAAAAGTTTCTGAAGAAGGGTCTCGACCCGAAATGTCGCAAATTCCTTCTCTCCATTGATGCTGCCTCACCCGTTGAGTTTCTCCAGCATTTTGTGTCGACCGACAATTTCTACCTCCTGATAAAGAATTTATAAGTGACTAGACCAAGTGCAGAATGTGTGAAAATGGGTAGACTGTGGCCTAGCGTTTGGAAGAAGATAGGAAAACCAGATTGACACAGAGACACATCGTGGGCACAAACACAAACAATAGGAAGACTTTTAGTATTATGTATAGATTTCTGTAGGTTTCTAGAATGGAAAGGGGAGTATTGGGAGCAGGGGCCTATCAAACTTCCCCTTTAATCTAAACACTGCATTTTTGAAAATCTTGAATGTTATTTTTTGTGAACATAAGAAATAGAAACCAGAGTTGCCCATTGAGCCCCTCAAACCTGCTCAAATGTGATCTACCGTATCCCTAACTCCACCTTCTTCCCTGGCCTTATACACTCAACCTCCTTTACATCAAATATAAGTCTTGGTTATGAATATATTCAGTGACTCTGCCTCCGCAGCTCTCCAGGGCAGAGAATCCCAAATGATTCATGATCCTGTCTCACTATTCCAAAATATCCTAGGTCCTGGCTCAAATATCTCGTTGACAGGAAATGTCTGACCATCACCAAAGACATGCAGGTTTGTAGGTTGGCTTGGTATAAATGGTTTCCATGCTGTATCTCTAAACTAATCTAAACTAAATCACTAAATGTCATTATTCTGAATAAACTTCAGGACCCTGTGGCGTGGGGGATCGGGTGAAGGAGTGATGTGGATGGGATGGTCTTTCTCCTAGTCTGCCTCATACATTCTGGGATGAGTAGTGTGACTGCAGGATCCACTGTGATTCGAGGCTAGGATCCACTGCAGAAACCTGTCTGGATTTCTGCAGTCACAAGTGATAGGAGCAGAATTGGGCCACTCGGCCCATCAAGTCTACTCCGCCATTGATGGCTGATCTATCTCTCCCTCCTAACCCCATTCTCCTGCCTTCTCTCCATAATCTCTGACAGTCAGGGCACACAGAGCAATTGACATGGACTGGTCGGTGTGGTGGGAGGGTGCCCTCTGGGCCTGGGTCAGCCATTGGTGGCGACAGGCCAGAGCCCTTCAACCTTTCAGACACTAATGACGGCCAAAGTTTAAAAAAAAAAAAAAAAAGTTTCTTAAATATGGTCTGAAACGTTGGCTAATATTAAACAATCACTAAACCGCTCATTCATGTTCAAAGTGATGTCATCCAAACCATTTTTTGCATTCAGTACCAGACATCAATGTCTCTTTTAGAGGACATGAGATAACTGTTTCCATTCTGATAAATCCAAGCCCGGGAATCCTTGCCATGTAAAAACCAAAGAAAGTTCGATGTTTTTATCTTACCAAATTCCATCTGGCAGCTTTAGCTGCAAGCTATTTTCCTGTGACTGGATATGAGCTTGCTGCGTGTGTGTGAGGCCGAGAGATTTGGCAAGCAGACAACACTTCATAAAGTGGAATAAAGAAGGGGAAATTATGCAGCAGATCGACAGCAGCCAGTTCCTGCTCCGCACAGCTTCTTCATGCATTTCACCGCACCACTCTTTCCTCCAGGACTGTGTGAAGTGCAGATGATTTCTTCAGAATGGCCTTGGATCTTGTGTTGACATAATATCAAGAAGTGCTGGCTTCTATCGGCTTGCACTCTTCCATTGAATCTGGTTCGGTGACTGTACATTCTTGGATGGATTTTATATGCAAAATATTTTGTTTCGATCACTCATCTTTCTGAAAGGTTGAGCGTATGTGGACAGTGACTCTGACCCAGGATATATTGAGACGGGAGTCCCTTGCATTCTGGAGCCACAATGAATTCAGTGCTGTCTGCTGCAGTAATGCTGCTCCTCACTCAGGTTGCACACAGTCTCCCCACCTTTTACCACAGGGGGTGGCTGCGGCTGTTGCACGAAGGGGATGGGTGTGGGGTGTGCCAGCCAGAGCTGTGCCCCCCGCTCGCTGTTTGTGTGGCGGGCACAGTGCAGGATGGGTGTGACTGCTGCCCCGAATGTGGCAATGCCGAGGGACAAATCTGTGACCTGGACCACACCAACCACTTCTACGGAAGGTGTGGAGAAGACTTGGAGTGCCAGCTCGACATCAATGTCCTCGTCTCTGGAGACATCCCTGAACCCCAGTGCACATGCCGATCACAGGAGAGTGTGTGTGCGTCGGATGGAATGACTTACAGCAACATCTGCAGACTGAAGGAAGCATTTCATAGTGGCAAGCATGGCAATCTCAGCCTCACGCACGATGGGCCCTGTGAATCAGGTAACCATTCACTACTCTGTCCTAATGTGCTCTTTACAGCCTTTTTCTCCAGATTGTTTGAGCATCTTACAACATCTGTTTCAATTTATTGCATCAGTGGCTTTTTTCTGATTGTGTTCCCATCATCTACCGAGAAGCAGATATTGTTCTGACCGGGTATTAACCATGTTAATATATTCCTAGATTCCGGGAATTATACATCTGACAGACAGACCCTTCACCCACATTGTCCACGTTGGCCACATGGTCACATAGTCACAGGGTATTAGATTCATCCAGCAAGCAAACAGGCCCTTCAGTCTAACGCATCAATGCTGACCATGGTGACCAGGAGAGCTACCGCCACTCATCTCCCTTTGTCCTATCTACCTTTCAACCTTTTCTATTCATGTATTTTAAATGTTGTAATTATATCTATCTCCACTACCTCCTCTGGCAGATTGTTTCATATATCAACCCACTCTCAGTGTGAAAATACTTGCCCCTCTGGTTCCCAAGACATGTATGCCCTCTAGCTTTAGAATCCTCTACCCTGGAAAGCGGACAATAACCTTTCACTTTCTCTATATCTCTCAGAATGTTATCTGTGTAACATCACCCCTTGCTCCAGGAAACAAAGCCCAGCCCTAATTATAACTCATGCCATCCATTTGCAGTAACACCCTCATGAAACTTTTCTTCACCCTTTCTAGCTAAATAACTAACTTCCTACATCCAGGTGACTAGAACAGCTCACAGTATTCCAGGTGGATTCTCACTAATGTCTTGCATGTCTTGCATGACATCCCAGTTCCAATGTTCAATGCCATGACTGATAATGGCTCGCTTGCCAACTGCTGTCTTCACCACCCTGTCTAACTGTATACACCTAAACCTCTCTATTCTACAACACTCTCCAGGATATTACCATTTACTTGTAAACCCTGCCCTGTTTTAATTGTTCAAATTGTAACATCTCACACGTGTCTGAAGTAAATTCTGTCATTTTCCCAATTGACTATATCTGTGAATTTAGATTTTCATTAAACATTTATACTGAGATTATTCAGTGCATTTCCACAGATCACATTATAATTCAGAATAAAGCTGTGTGATGTGTAGGAAGAAACTGCAGATGCTGCTTTACACCGAAGATAGACACACAATGCTGACCCGCTGAGTTACTCCAGCATTTTGTGTCTGTCCCATATGACAGATGTGTCTTACTCAATAACAATTGTTCCTCGTGTACCCTTCCAAGCTCCTACCTCATAACATTGTTGTTTGCCCTTCTCCAATTTAGCAGCGTGCTATAATGTCCAAACTTCTCTCGATTCAAAATTGTTTTAAAACTTGCGTATTTATGATCGCTATCCCAAAATGCTCATCCACGGAAACACCAGTCACCTGGCCAGGCTCATTCCTCAGGTTAGCTTAACTGTTTCAAGAAAATTCAGATTCAGATTCAGGATCAGATTACAATTTTAATTGTCATTGTCAGTGTACAGTACAGAGACAACGAAATGCATTTAGCATCTCCCTTGAAGAGCGACATAGCAAACGATTTGAATAAAAAAAATAATAGTGTCGGGGGGGGGGGGGGGGGGGGGGGGGGGGGGTGTAGGCCAGCTATCCACACAAGGTCCAGTATGTTCCTTTCTCAGGTTGGACGATCCGCTTACTGTTTCAATAAAACTTCTTGGATATACCTAAAAAATTCTGCCCCATCTAAATCTTTAGCACTGAGCAAGTCCCTGTCAAAATTGGGAAATGTTAAATCACCCGCTAAGATAACCATGTTTCTTTAGCATCTGTCGGTAATTTGTCTCCATATCTGGTCCTCCATCTTCTGCTTGCTATTGGAGTGCCTATAAGTTCAAACTCATTAGAGAGCTTGTACCTACCTTATTTCTAAGTTCCACCCATACCACCTCAGCACACAAACGCTCCAATGTCCTCTCTGATGCAGCCGTGACAGTCTTCCTAACCTGTAGTGCAAATCCTCTTTTGTCTCCCTTTACATCACGTCTGAGACATTGAAATCCAAAACGTTGAGCTGCCAGACAAGTCCCTCCTGCAACCATGTTTCCACGGTACACATAAATGCTGGAGAAACTCAGCGGGTGCAGCAGCATCTATGGAGCGAAGGAGATAGGCAGTGTTTTGTGCCGAAACGTTGCCTATCTCTTTCACTCCATAGATGCTGCTGCACCCGCTGAGTTTCTCCAGCATTTTTGTGTACCTTCGATTTTCCAGCATCTGCAGTTCCTTCTTAAACACCATGTTTCCACAATGGTCACAACATCACAGTCCCATGCGCCAATCCAGGCTCCAGGTTCATCTGCTTTCACCACAATACTCTTTCTTTGAAATAAACACACTTGAGCCCATCATCATCACCATATTCCTTCACCTCTCGCTACCTGTCCTTCCTTTGAGACTTACTGGTCCTGATCTCTACCTTCCCATCATCACACCTTCCAATTTCTGCGCTCCTACTCTGGTTCACACCCCCCCCGCCTCTCTAGTTTAAACATTCCTGAGTAGAACTAACAAACCTCCCTGCAAGGATACATGCCGCCACCATTTCAGATGCAACCCGTCCCTCTTGTACAGGTCAATGCTGCCCCCGAAGTGATCCCAATGGTCTAACAATCTGAATCCTGCTCCCAGCACCTTCTCCTCAGCCATGTATTTACCTGTCCTATCTTCCCATTTCTACCATCACTTGAATGTGACAACAGGATAATCTGGTGATTACTACCCTTGGTCTCTTGCTTTTAAGTCTGCTGCCTAACTCCCTAAATTCACTTTGCGGAACCACATCCCTTTTGCTATCTATGTCGCAGTGCCAACATGCACAATGACTTCCAGCTGCTCAACTTCTCCCTTGAGAATGGTGTGCAAGCACTTGGATCCAAACACCATGGAGGCAACACATGTGGAATCTCATTTGCAGAATATCTTGTCTATGCCCCTAACTAACAAGTCTCCTGTCACAATGGCTCTATCACACTTGTTCCTTTCCTGCTATGCCTCGGAGCTAGGCCCGGCATCACAGGCCCGACCACCGCTGTTGTAACATACTTACTGCAGGTCCTTAAGGGCATTGAAAATCCCCCTAACTTGCAACATCCTGCAGGAAGTGTCTGCCATTATCCCACCTGCCATTTCTCCAAGGCCAAAATGGTGGGAAGAACAGACTAACCTGCTAATACCCTTTCCTCAGTTCTCTCACCAAAGCCTCAGTGTTACACTTTCCCTCAATGACGTTTTCCTCACAACTGTGCCACTCTGTTCTTTATTGGCTGTTGAACCTCTTCCTCAGCCAAACACACTTTTTTTCAAATATCCCACCTTCACTTGAAACAAAGCCTTCTTTCAATCAAAACATTGTTTTCTTTCCATTCTCCTGGCAATTTTGTCTCCTCTCCTCTCAAAATGGCTGCCCACCAACTCTCTCCTCTGGGATTTAACAAAATGACAACCAGTACATTCAGAGTCATGCTCTCCAGCAGACTAAGCCACTGCCATGTAAGATGTTAGGGCTCATTGCGTGTTCACTGTAGAATGGTGCGTATCAAGCCCAGGATGAAGTTCGTGTGCTACAGAATTTTCTCTTCTCGGGAATACAAGGGAGACCTTCGTGAACTACATCCAAGTCCTTTTGGCCATAGTTCTGGCATTGATCTCTGGACTATCTCTGCTGACTGGCCCCTTGAGCAAGTGATTGAAGACGCTTCACTGGGATTGAGGGCACCTCTCCCCCAACAATGGGTCAACGGCAAGACAGCTTTCATGAGGAATCACCCAGTACAATCATTCAGATAAGCACCCCACTCCTTCTATCTGAACTTGGGAAAAGTAAAATAAAATATGGGTTGCCACACTATAGGAAGAATGTGATTTATGGGAAGAAACGACAGGAAGGTTATGAATCTACACAACAAGAATTTAAGATGACAGAAAGGAATATCAGATGATGTAAGCCACTCGGTTCTCGAGTCTGTGCTCCTTTTCAGTTCCATAACTCCTAGAAAGTGGCAATAATAGCGGTGGATGCCATATATCATGATTGCTTTCATAGGTCAGGACATAGCACACCAAGGCCAGCTCACAGCTAACAATGGCCTGATCCTTTAACACCGTTACTTTTTACCATATCTTTCATTTATTTGTACTATATCTCTCTATATCACCATCTACATCTCTCTTATCCCTTTCAGTCTGAAGAAGGGTCTCGACCCGAAACATCACCTATTCCTTTTCTCCAGAAATGCTGCCTGCCTCACTGATTTACTCCAGCTTTTTGTGCCTATCTTCTGTTTAAACAAGCATCTGCAGTCCATTCCTTCACATAGAATATAAAAGATGGGTCAATACAATAGACAATAGACAATAGGTGTGGTAGTAGGCCATTCGGCCCGTCGAGCCAGCACCGCCATTCAATGTGATCATGGCTGATCATCCCCAATCAGTACCCCGTTCCTGCCTTCTCTCCATATACCTTAACTCCACTATCCCTAAGAGCTCTATCTAAATCTCTCTTGAAAGCATCCTGAGAACCAGACTCCACCACCCTCTGAAGCAGCGAATTCCACACACTCACAACTCTCTGAGTGAAAATGTTTTTCCATTAGAAATGGCATACCACTTATTCTTAAACTATGGCCTCTGGTTCTGGACTCCCCCAACATTGGGAACATGTTTCCTGTCTCTAGCGTGTCCAAACCCTTAATAGGGTGGGAGATTGCAACCTTCTCGTGGTCCACCCTGTTTCGACAAATGCAATCAACCAGGTGTGCATATTCAAATAAGATCAAATAGAACAAGTTATCCTACAAGTTTAGGCTGTGCATAAGCAAGAAGAAGAAGAAACCCTTAATAATATTCCATGTTTCAATAAGATCTTCTCTCATCCATCTAAACTCCAGAGTGTACAAGCCCAGTCGCTCCATTCTTTTATCATATGATAGACCCGCCATCCCGGGAATCAACCTCGTGAACCTACGCTGCATTCCCTCAATAGCAAGAATGTCCTTCCTCAAGTTTGGAGACCAAAACTGCACACAATACTCCAGGTGTGGTCTCACTAGGGCCCTGTACAACTACAGAAGGACCTCTTTGCTACTATACTCATCTCCTCTTGTTATGAAGGCCAACATGCCATTCGCTTTCTTCACTGCCTGCTGTACTTGCATGCTTACTTTCAGTGACTGATGAACAAGGACCCCCCAGATCCCGTTGCACTTCCCCTTTTCCCAACTTGACACCATTTAGATAATAATCTGCCTTCCTGTTTTTTATACCAAAGTGGATAACCTCATATTTATCCACATTAAACTGCATCTGCCATGCATCTGCCCACTCCCCCAACCTGTCCGAGTCACCCTGCATTCTCATAGCAACCGCCTCACAGTTCACACAGCCACCCAGATTTGTGTCATATGCAAATTTGCTAATGTTACTTTTAATCCTTTCATCCAAATCATTGATGTATATTGTAAATAGCTGCGGTCCCAGCACCGAGCCTTGTGGTACGCCACTAGTCACTGCCTGACATTCTGAAAGGGATCCGTTAATCCCTACTCTTTGTTTCCTGTCTGCGAACCAATTTTCTCTCCATGTCAGTACCCTACCCTCAATGGCATGTGCTCAAAATTTGTCCACTAATCTCCTATGTGGGATATTACCAATGCTTTCTGAAAGTCCAGGTACACTACATCCACTGGCTCTCCCTTGTCCATTATCCTGGTTACATCCAGAAAATAAATCCAGAAGATTAGCCAAGCATGATTTCCCCTTCGTAAATCCATGCTGACTCGGACCGATCCTGCTACTGCTATCCAAATGTGCCGCTATTTCATCTTTTATAATTGACTCCAGCATCTTCCCCACCGCCGATGTCAGGCTAACTGGTGTATAATTCCGTTTTTTCTCTCTGCCGCCCTTCTTAAAAAGTGGGATAACACCCTCCAATCCACAGGAACTGATCCTGGATCTATAGAACATTGGAAAATGATCACTAATGCATCCACGATTTCTAGAGCCACTTCCTTACGTACCCTGGCATGCAGACCATCAGGCCCTGGGGATTTATCAGCCTTCAGTCCCATCAGTCTACCCAACACCGTTTCCTGCCTAATGTGAATCTCTTTCAATTCCTCCGTCACCCTAGATCCTCTGGCCACTAGTACATCAGGGAGATTGTTTGTGTTCTCCTTAGTGAAGACAGATCCAAAGTACTGTTCAGCTCACTATTTTCTTGTTCCCCATAATAAATTCACCCTTTTCAGTCTTCTAGAGTCCAACTTTGGCCTTAACTAGTTTTTTTTCCCTCTTCACATACCTAAAGAAGCTTTTACTATCCTCCTTTATATTCTTGGCTAGCTTACCTTCATACCTCATCTTTTCTCCCCATATTGCCTTTTTAGTTATCTTCTGTTGCTCTTTAAAAGTTACCCAATCCTCTGGCTTCCCGCTCATCTTTGCTATGTTGTTATACTTGATCTCTTTTATTTTTATACTGTCCCTGACTTCCCTTGTCAGCCCCCTACTCCCCTTGGAATCTTTCTTCCTCTTTGGAATGAACTGATCCTGCATCTTCTGTATTATTCTCAGAAATACCTGCCATTGTTGTTCCACTGTCATCCCTGCTAAGGTATCTTTCCAGTCAACTTTGGCCAACTCCTCCCTCATGGCTCCATATTCCCCTTTGCTCAACTGTAATACCGACACCTCCAATTTACCATTCTCCCTCTCAAATTGTGGATTAAAATTTACGTTACAACTTTACAAACACTGGATAGATTGTATTTGGAATATTGTGTGCAGTTCTGGTCACCACTCTATAGGAAGGATATGATTGCAATGGTGAGAGGCCAGGGGGAATTCAGCAAGACGTTGCCTAGAATAAATGAGTTTAATTATGGGAAGAGATTGGATGGGGTGGATTTGTTTTTGCTGTAGCAATGGAGGATGGAGGGTAACTTTATAGAAGTATATAAGATTATGAAATGCATTGATGGGGTCGATACTCAGAATTTTCCTCTCATGGTGTAGTTATCAAAACATAAACGGCCTGTACCACTTGGGCGTCATTTACGTCATTTACGCGACCGGCTAGCGTGTGGGTAGCATGTGGGTAGCGTGTGGGTAGCGAGTGGATAGCATGGAGTAGTGTGGAGGAGTGTGGTGAGTGTCTAGCCTGTTGCGTAACTGATGGCCAAAGTGGGACAGGCCCAAGACCCTGGCGTGGTGCAACGTCTCACCTCCAACAGCAGCAGAAGCAGGCAAACGATCACCGAGCTCGGCCTGGGGCTCACGGCCGTTGTTTTCCGGATCCGCCCCCACTTCTACTCCCAGAGTGGGACCAAGACGATTGGAGATAGACACAAAATGCTGGAGTAACTCAGCGGGACCGGCAGCATCTCTGGAGAGAAGCAATAGGTTATGTTTCGGGTCGAGACCCTTCTTCAGACTGATTTTGTGTCCATCTTCAAATGACGTCACACGCTCCAGACGGCTGTGCGGACGCATGATGGCGCGCGACCGTTGAGCGCCAGTCACTACCGGCCTGTCGCGTAAATGACGACCAAGTGGGACAGGTTACTTTAGGGCATCGGTTGAAGGGAATCTGGGGGGCACGTTTTTTATTTAATAGTTTGTAGTTAATATTTGGAACTCGCTGCTAGAGGAGGTGGTGGAGTCAGATATAATTATCAAGTTTAGAAGGCGCGTACGCAAACATTTGAACAGGCAAGTCATGGATGGATGCAGTCCCAATGTGGGCAAACGGGATTAGTGTAGATGGGCAAAAAGCTTGGTGTGGACATGATTGGCTGAATGACCTGTTTCAATGCTGTAATGTAATAATTCTCAACTTCGATTTACAATGAATTCTTAAACACCATCCTAAATAAAATCAACCCCAACCCGCCTGAGTAGTCCCACAAGTCACTATGTGCTTTGCATTAATTTATCCCATGTCATTTTCAACCTGACACCTACTTTCTTTTTTGTTGACTCTTGGAAACACTAACGTTAAAAGTGTTGGTTGGATTTTCATGGTTAGACTTGTCCACCAATCTCTCCTTTCTAAATCCCGGTGCTCAGTACGTTAAAGGGCCATTTGTTCATCATTATCCTCCACCAAGCCTCTGTTGGCCACAGGAATTTAAATCTGGGACTTGATGGTTGTCAGTGAACACTGGCCAGGATGCTGGGTAGAAGGTTTTTTCAGTCAAGTTTTGAATTATTCAATTATTTCAGCACCCAGGCATTTATGGAACATCTCCAGATTTTCTCAGTCCTTTGGCAAAAGGTTTCATGAATACTTGCTCTTCATCTGAATTTTCTAGCAGATAGAACTGATTCCTGGCATTTTCCCTTGAGTGTCCCTTAATTATCCTGAAATGTCTGCTGGGTTTACAGTCAACCTTCAGTCTCAGGGTGATGACATGCAAATTTATGTAGTTTAGATACATAATGTTATGTAGAGATTTAGACCCAGAGGAATATGCATGAAAGCCAAAAACTAGAGCATAAGGAAACATGATGCTTGGCAATACACAATACTTTATACTCAAATACTAAGTCAAAAATGAAATAAAAATAATAACATGAGGCCAGCGAGATATGGAAGTTTGTTGGTGACTATAACAGAACTTGATAGAACTGACAACTCAACATTCACGGTTGAAGTATTTTCAGTCCGGCTGGATGGAGCACGAGAAGGGAAACGTTTAGCAATATTGGTTAAAGAAGAAACCAGGAAACATTTGTTTGAAAGATTAACAAAGTCAGTCATTGGTCTGAAGAGGACCCTGACCTGAAATGTCATCTGTCCGTTTCCCTCCAGAGTTGCTGCCCGACCTAGTGAGTTCCTCCAGTAGTTTGCATCTTTGGAGAACATAGATAGGCGACGTTTTGGCTCCAGACCATATTCTCTGGAGAAGCAACCTGACACAGCATTCTGTGTCTTTTTTTTTGAACCAACATCTGCAGTTCCTTGTATCTCATAACAAATTACGCCCAATGTGTTGAATCTACGAACAAAACTTGAGCAGTTTAATTGCTGGAAGTGTGCTTTAGCCCCCTAAATGTTAGATACAAGAAAGTTTCTGACATTGCACAGTAATATGGATGCAATACCACAGGATTTCAATAATCTTAACATTACCTGGGTCGGTTACGGAGCATATCGTACAAAATGGGGCAGAATCCTTCATGTGCTTATGAGGAGACTTCTTTAATGAGCATGCAGTACATGGCCAACAGAAAAGAGTATGGTCTTTGGTTTAGTTTTAAAGAATGAACCAGAACAAATGAAGGAGACAGCTCTGTAAGGTTTGGCATAGTTATGGGAAAGGACAAAGACATCTGGAATAATTGGTTAGAGTTGACACTACCTGGCAGCAAGTTTCAATAAACATGAAGGAGAACAACCAGTTCATGGCAGAACTTAAGTAGGTGTTCAAGGTTAGGAAATAAAATTCAGGCACAGTATGTTCGCAACAAAAAAACAGAGAGAGGTCGTACTCCCGGACATCCCATATATACCCAGGCACAAGGACAAGAAATAAATCGTGGACAATTGTCAAGAGCTCCACGCAGCAGCAAACTAGAAGGATCCAAAACTGTGCCGTGAAAGAGGATATCAAATGAAAACATTGATAAGCCGTGAACAGGACAGGAAACTAAAAGGCAACGGTGAGGACAGGGAGTTGAGGGTCTTGCCATTGATACTGTCCCCTTACATTCAGCTTCACAAAGTCCAACACCTCTTGTTCATATTGGCCAAATCAGAGGTATCGCAAAATGGAGGATCTTGCAGTTGCATCAAAGCAAAATGCTCTGCTATAGGATCTTGCAGTTGCATGGCCTGTTTGGTCTCTTTCTGTGGAAAATATCAAGCGGTGAACGGGCACCATAAAGTCTGAAGCCTAGATAGATGGGCAGGATAAGGTGCGCACTAGATGTCCTTCCTTTGTCTAAATTCATGAGGACATTGCTCAGAGGTGTTGCAAATACATGATGATGATTAGCCGAATGGAGGAGGAGTTGCAAGTACCGTTAACAATGCTGCTGTATACTCAGGACTGTTTACAATTACCTGGGCAAATGTTTCTTTTCATATGCAAGTCCTGTTAACTGAGTACCTGCTAGAACTTTCTGCAGACACAATGTAATGGGGTACTTTGTGATTGGGTTGGGGAACTGTCAATAACTGTATAACGCAATCGATATTTGTGATTGGTTTGTAGGGGCTACCACCCCCATCTAGATTCACGCCACAATGACCTATAAAACAGTGAAGGGTACTGAACATTATGTGCTTGGATTTTATTAAGGTATTTGATAAAGTCCCTCATGCTAAGATGCAAGGCATCCACGGTAACTTAGCAGTCAGGATTCACATGGCCCCGTCGCGCAGAGAAGGTCAGGCTTTCCCCTCTCCCTTGCAAGGGTCTCGTCAAATTGCCTAAGGAACCTTTCCTGAACAAACGTGACAGATTCCATTCCATCTAAGCCTTTAGACTGTAGAGATATAGCGTTGAAACAGGCCCTTTGGCCCATTGAGTCTGTGCCAACCAGCCATCAGTACACTAACTCTATCCTATAGACTAAGGACAACTTACAATTTTTTTAATCAATAGACAACAGACAATAGTGCAGTAGTAGGCCATTCGGCCCTTTGAGCCAGCACCGCCATTCAATGTGATCTTGGCTGATCCACAATCAGTACCCCGTTCCAGCCTTCACCCCATATCCCCTGACTCCACTATCTTTAAGAGCCCTATCTAGGTCTCTCTTGAAAGTATCCAGAGAACCGGCCTCCCTCCGAGGCAGAGAATTGCACAGGCTCACAACTCTCCGTGAGAAAAAGTCTAAAGGGCCTGTCCCACGAGCATGCGACTCCATATGGCAAGCGTGACCTAACATGGTCGCTTGAGCCGTACGGCCTCGCGGGGCCGGTCCCACTTCGATCGCCGGAGCCGTATGGAGTTGTGCGGAGCTGGGCTCCGAAAAACTGACCATGTTCAAAAATTCCACGCGACAATGGCCTGCCGGCCCGCCGCTGCCTCAATGCCGTACGCACCGCCTCGACACCGTATGTCACGCGCGAACTTCCCGCGCACCGCTCAAACTTCACGTCACTCTATCAACCTTCGTGCGGCCCCCGCTTCCGGTTTGGTCGCGCTTGTCGCATGCAGGCGCATGCTGGTGGGACCGGACCTGTAAGGGGATCACTCGATCTCCGCGCGGCTCCCGCTTCCGGTTTGGTCGCACTCGCCGCATGCAGGTCGCATGCTGGTGGGACCGGACCTGTAAGGGGATCACTCGATCTCCGCGCGGCTCCCGCTTCCGGTTTGGTCGCGCTTGTCGCATGCAGGTCGCATGCTCGTGGGACAGCCCCTTAAGTCGATAAACCTACAAACCTGTATGGCTTTGGAGTATGGGAGGAATCTGATGCACCTGGCGATGACCCATGTTGGTCACAGGATGAATGGACAAACTACATACAGAGAACACCCTTGGTCACGATCGAACCCGGGTCCCTGGCGCTGTAAGGCAGCAACTCTTCCCGCTGCGCCACAGTGCTGCCACTGTATCGACAATGTGAGGTCTTGAACATCGCCCAGTCTACCAACTCTGAGCAGTCCCAGAGTTGTTCCACTGCCCTCCGTCTGACCAGCAACACGCAGTCCTCACCACAACGTTACTGCGGCACCACTGTGCCACATGTGGCCCTTGGCAACATGGCAGTCCCAGTCTATAATGGGAAGGTAAAATATCCTTACTATGTAAATCCTATCATTCTTGCAACTAGATAGGGGCCTATGGTTCAACCCCAACAAGTTGATCATCTTTTTAATTCTAGTGTCAAGAGTGTTTTATTATCATAGGTTCCAAACTGAAACTATGAGATTCTTAATTACAACAGCACAACAGATATGTAAACATAGTTCTCTGTAAAACCCCCACTAAACAACAGCAAAGTGTGCAGTATATATACTGTATAAAGGAAACAAACAGACAAATAAATAGCAATAATAGAGCAAAAATACAGTCCCCAGGTCTATATAGTTTGGAGTATCTGGAAGTTGTAGTGTTTAATAGCCTGAAGGTTTTAGGGAGGAAACTACTCCTGAACCTGGACGTTACAGTTTTCAGGCTCCTGAATGAGGGATCCTGAAATGAGTGTGTGGCCAGGGTGTTGTGGGTTTCTGATGATGCTGGCTGCCTTTTTGAGGCAACAACTCTTGTAGATCCCTTTGATGGTGTGGAGGTCAGTGCCTGTGAATAGACTGGACAGTGTTCACCACTTTCTGCAATCTTGTTCATTGCTGGATGTTCGAGTTACTGAACCAGGCGATGATACAACCAGTCAATATGCTCTCCACATGTGGCATTGGTGGGCTTTCTTTATGATTGCATCAATGTGCTGGTCTTTAGAGATATTCACAGTTCTTCAGCGATATGCACACCCGGGAATTTGATGTTTTTGACTCTTTCCACTACCGTCCCGTCGATAAAACAGGTTTGAGGATCCTCGTTCTTCCTCTTCGTAAGTCTGCAATCAGTTTCTTGGTATTACTGATATTAAGAGCAAGGTTGTTGTTCTGGCAAGATTTGACCAGTTGACCTCCACCCAATGCTCAGGCTCATTGTCATCTAAAATTCATCCAACAACGGTGGTGTCATTGGCAAACTTGAAGATGGAGTTCGAACTTTGTCCGGCTGTACAGTCATGAGTATAGAGTGAGTAGAGCAGGGGGCTGAGCAAGCAGCCTTGAGGTGCTCCCATGCTGATGGTTATTGAGGAGGAAGTGTTGCAGCCAATTTATACAGGTTGTGGTCTGTTGATGAGGAAATCAAGGATCCAGTTGCAGAGGGATGCGCAGAGACCCAGTTCTGTGAGCTTGGTAACCAGTTTGGAGGGGATGATGATAGCTGCTGTCTATGAACAACAGCTTGACATATGTGTTTTTATTGTCAAAGTGGTCCAGTGCAGATTGGCCAGAGAGATCGCATTCTCTGTTGACCTGTTGTGGCAGTAAGCAAATAGTTTCAGGTCACAGTTCTGGTTGAGGAAGGATTTGCTATGCGTATAACCACCTCTCAAAGCACTTAATCATCAAGGCACATCACTTTATTATTATTGGGCACCGGTATTATTGATGCCCTCTTAAAGCAGGTGGGAAACTCAGACCGCAGTAATGAGAGGTTGAAGATGTCTGCAAAAACTCCAGCCAGTTGGTTTGCACAGGTTATAAGAACATGACCGGGTATACCATCAAGTCCAAAGTAGACAAAAATGCTGGAGAAACTCAACGGGTGAGGCAGCATCTAAGGAATAGGCAACGTTTTGGGTCGAGACCCTTCTTCAGACTGATGTCGGGTGGGGGTGGGGGGTTGTGGGAAAAAGAAAGGAAGGGGCAGAGACAGTAGGCTGTGGGAGAGCTGGGGAGGGAAGGGGAAGGAGGGAGAAAGCAAGGTCCAGATGCTTTCCAGGGGTTCACCCCCATGAAGGATCTTCTGACATTGGCCTCTGTGACTGAGACTGTAATACCATCAGGTGTATGAAGGCTCGGGAAGGTACATCCCTATCAAAGCGTGCATAGAACTCATTGAGCTCATCAGGGAGTCAGATTCAGATTCAGATTCAGATTCAACTTTAATTGTCATTGTCAGTGTACAGTACAGAGACAACGAAATGCAGTTAGCATCTCCCTGGAAGAGCGACATAGAATATGATTTCAATAAGTAAATCTATTTACATGTACACAGACATAATGTTTTTCCTGTGGGAGGAGTGTCCGGGGGAGGGTGATTGGCAGTCACCGAGGTACATTGTTGAGTAGTGTGACAGCCGCAGGGAAGAAGCTGTTCCTGGACCTGCTGGTCTGGCAACAGATAGACCTGTAGCGCCTCCCGGATGGTAGGAGGGTAAACAGTCCATGGTTGGAGTGGGAGCAGTCCTTGGCGATGCTGAGCGCCCTCCGCAGACAACGCTTGCTTTGGACAGACTCAATGGATGGGAGCGAGGAACCGGTGATGCGTTGGGCAATTTTCACCACCCTCTTCAGTGCTCTCCGGATGGAGACAGAGCAGCTGCCATACCATACTGTTGGTAACGATGTTGGTAACAGTTGGTAACGATGCTCTCGATGGGGCAGCGGTAGAAGTTCACCAGGATCTGAGGAGGCAGATGGACCTTCTTCAGTCTCCTCAGGAAGAAGAGACGCTGGTGAGCCTTCTTGATCAGAGTTGAGGTATTGTGGGTCCAAGAGAGGTCGCTTGAGCTGCCTTCTGATTTTGGCTTGTATGTGGTGATGGTCATTCAAGTCCTGCACCGGTTGCTGAACATCCTTCTCATCCTACAGTTTGGAGTGAAACCTACATGTCCTTATTGGACAATCTTTCAACAACGTAATCTCAGCTCCACCCATATAACCTCAGTAAACGATATCCAGTCATTATTTTTCAGACCACTGCCGTGATATTCTCCTTAATCAAAAAAGCAACTCTTCCTACTTTCAATCTCACTCTTTCCCACCTGCAGCACCTGTCCCCTGATACATTATGCTGCCAGTCCTGTCCCTCTCTTAGACAGGGTCTCATCATGGCTACAACATCCCAGTTGCATGTACCGATCCACACCCTGAGTTCATCCGCTTTATCTGCCAGGCCTCTAGCAATGAAATAATGCAATTTAATCCAATTGCTTTCATTACACCTTGTTAGTCTCCTGCCCATCCTATCCACTGAACTTGCTGTCATTGCCTTGTGTACCAGCCTCCAACTGTACTACATTGGATTCCCGTCCCCCTGCCAATCTAGTTCAAACCCTCAGACTAGCACGAACAAACCTCCCTGCCAGGATATTGGTCTTCCTCTAGTTAAGATGCAACACATCCCTCTTGTACACGTCACCTCTGCCCCAGAAGGAATCTCAATAGTTCAAAATCCCTGACCCCTGCACCAACTCCTCAGCCACATCTTGCTGAGAAGTTATCCTATCTTTCCAGTCCTACCCTCACCAGCAAAGTAGCACCAGGATCCATCTGGAGGTTCCTGCTTTTTTAAACTTTTGCCTTATTCTCTATATTTACTCTGTAGCACTACATCCCTTTAGTTCAAGTTCAAGTTACATTTATTGTCACATGCACCAATTGGTACAGTGAGATTTGAGTTACCATACAGCCATATGAATAAAAAAGAACACAATACATGATAGAGTTTAACATAAACATCCCCCACACAGCGGGATCAACGTGAGGGAAGGCAATGAAGTTCAGTCATCTTCCTCTTTGTTCACCCGTGGTCAGGGCCTTTGAACCCTCTGCAGTCATCGCTACGACGGCCCGATGTTCAGGCCCTGTCGCCGGGATGATCAGAGCTCCGTCGTCGGAATGGAAGAACACACTCAGTGGCTTGGAGTTTCCAAATCGGCCGCTTCCTACCGGAGACTGCGACTCCCGAAATCCACATGCCGAGTTGGACGGAGCTATGGCAAATGGTCCCAGGACTCCGCGATGTCAGCGCTGTACCTGCACTGCAGACCACAGCTCCACGATGTTAAAGTCGGCTGGCCCAACACTCCGGAGCTCCAACACGGCAATCCCCGGTCAGGCATCGCCCGCTCCGCGATGGTAACTCAGTGCTCCGCCGCCGCTGATGCTCTGGCACATCTCCGGCAGGAAAGGTCGCGCCAATCCAGTCGGTAGGCCCCGAGTGGGGGGGGGGGGGGGGGCGACTCGAAGATGCGACTCAAAGAAGTGACTGGACGCATCCTCGACCCTCCAGGAAGTGACTGGGAACGGTTTCCCCGCAGTGCCACCCGATGACGTTTACCCCCTCCCCCACATAAAAAAAATATGAAGAAACCTCCAAAAACATACTAAAACAGACTAAAAATAACAAAAAGGGTGAACTGACGGACAGACTGCTGGCGAGGCTGCCGCACGCAGTGCCACCCGATGACGTTTACCTCCCTCCCTAAGTCATTTGTGCCAATGTGTATAATGACTCTGGCTCATCTACCCGCTTGAGACTCATCTGCTGCCACAGAGACTTCTCGGGCCCTGAAACCAGGGAGACAACACACCATCCTTGTGCTCGTTTGCTGTCACAAAATCCCCGGCCATACACAACGTTAGTCCCTCTGGCTCATCTACCCGCTTGAGACTCATCTGCTGCCACAGAGACTTCTCGGGCCCTGAAACCAGGGAGACAACACACCATCCTTGTGCTCGTTTGCTGTCACAAAATCCCCTGTTAGTCCCATTAACTACTGAGTCTCCTAATGCCATAGGAGTAGGTCTGGCCTGGCCATAACAGTATCCAAAAGGATATGGACACAAAAAGCCGGAGTAACATAGCGGATCAGGTAGCATTTCTAGCGAAAAGGAATAGTTGACGTTTTGTGTCAAGACCCTTCCTGCTCCACTCCTAAAGGATATAGTTGTTGTGGAAGGGAATGCCCTTCGTTCCTAGTTGATGCCTTTTTCTGGTGGCCACCCATCTATTGGGTGTACCTTCCTTTTACATTAGGTATGTCCACCTCACTATAACACCTATCTACGATGCTCGTAGTTTCCCAGACAATCCTGAGGTCATCCAGCTGCAGCTCCAGTTCCCTCATTCCCTCAGTGAGGAAGTGCAGCTGGGCGCACTTCCCACAAGGGTAGTGCTGATGGAGACTGGGAGTCTCCCTGACTTCTTGCATCCTGCAGGAGGAGCATATCACAACCCCATTTGTCACCTCTGCTACACTGGGATGAAGGAAGAGTTACACAAAAATATAGACCTTACTAAATTTCACTCTCTGTTTGGCCCCCTGGACAAAGCCTCACGAGCCAAAACCACTTACCCTCAGTAAAACACTTGCAATTCAACACAACCTTTCCAACACAGCTGCCCCCAATACATTGCTCTCTTATTGCTTGTCTTCCTTTTATACACAAATGGGTGCAACAGCTATCGTACACTCACTCACAAGTGAAACTGACCTGAGCCCGTGCTAACAGCTGCTGTTTAATGCTCCCGCACCCCTGCTCAGCCACTGAGTGAATAATGCTAAGAGACTGAGAGTGATTAAGAGCTGAGACTTTTAAGTTTTAACCAAATTTTCAGCTGGAGGAACTCAGCTGGACAGGCAGCATCTCTGTAATGAAACAGTTGCAAACATTGAGATTGAGAGGCATCGACCTCTCACACTCATCAAACAGTAGTCTTGATCATCAACTACATTCTCTAATGTTCAAACATCCCGTCACTAGCTCTCCCACTGGCCATGATTCCAGCAGTGATAACTCCAAACTGTAGATTGCTTGGTCTCCCAGGCATTTTACTGTGCCAATTACATATCGCAGCACATTGCATAATGTTCCCTGACACTCCACCCTTTCTCCTTTCTATTCCATATACGTTTTCATAGTAAATTGTGAATATCGTAAGGATGAATTTCCTTTGCCCAACTGCTGTAATCTGGGGGTACATTGGAATAACATCGTAGAGGAGGAATTCATGGATTGTATTCACAATTCACAATTTTGGATCACTATGTTGAAGAATAAACTAGAGAGTGGGCCAGATTAGATTTGGTCCTGTGCCATAGGCCAGAATTGTTTTGTTAGCCCCCTTTGGGGAAAAATAACCAACACATGGGAAAATTCATCATTAAGATGGAAAGAGATAGAACTGATTCTGAGCCAAGCTCTAAATACAAATAAAGACAAATATGAAAGTGATGCAAATTGACTGTGATCATAGAAACATAGAAAAAAAGATAGGAGGAGGAGTAGGCCATTCGGCCCTACGAGCCAGCACCGCAAGTCAATACGATGATGGCTGATCATCTAAAATCAGCATCTGGTTCCTGCTTTTTCCCCATATCCCTTGATTCCTTTAGCTCGAAGAGCTTTTGATAAGGTCCCACACAGGAGATTAGTGAGCAAAATTAGAGCACATGGTATTGGGGGTAGGGTATTGACATGGATAGAGAATTGGTTGGCAGACAGGAAACAAAGGGTTGGAATAAACGGGTCCCTGTCAGAATGGTAGGCAGTGGCGAGTGAAGTGCCGCAAGGCTCTGTGCTGGGGGCGCAACTATTTACAATATATCTTAATGAATGATGGAATTAAAAGTAGCACTGGCAAAGTTGCAAATGACACAAAGTTGGGTGGCAGTGTGAACTGTGAAGAGGATGCTAGGAGGTTGCAGGGTGACTTGGACAGGTTGAGTGAGTGGGCAGATGCATGGCAGATGCAGTATAATGTAGATAAATGTGAGGTATCCACTTTGGTTGGAAGAACAAGGAGGCAGATTATTATCTCAATGGTATTAGGTTAGGGAAAAGAGAAGTGCAACAAGACCTGGGTGTCCTTGTACACCTGTCACTGAAAGTAAACAGACAGGTACAGCAGGCAGTGAAGAAAGCTAATGGTTAATGAATGAATACGTTTATTGGCCAAGTATGTACACATACAAGGAATTCGCTCGCAAGCGACAACACGACATACAGTAAACCATTAAGAATAAAACATAAAACGTTAAACCATTAAGAATAAAATGTTATAGTTTAAACATGTGAATTAAATAAAATACCAGAGCAAAAGGAGGCTACAGACTTTTGGTTATTGAGTAGATACTGCTCATGGAAAAAAACAGTTTTTATGTCTGGGTGTGGTGACTTTGACAATCCGGAGTTGCCTTCCAGAGGGAAGTGCATCAAAGAGTTTGTAGCCAGGGTGAGAGGGGTCAGAGATGATCTTGCCCACTCGCTTCCTGGCCCTTGCAGTGTACAGTTCATCAATGGGGGGGAAGGCTGCAGCCAATAACGTTCTCAGCTGATTGAATGATTCAATGCAGCCTCCAGATGTCGTGCTTGGTGGCTGAGCCATACCAGACCATGATGGAACAGGTGAGGACCGACTCTACGATGGCAGTATAGAATGTTGGCCTTCATAACGAGAGGATTTGAGTATAGGATTAAAGAGGTCGCTCTGCAGTTGTACAGGGCCCGGGTGAGACCACATCTGGAGTATTGTGTGCAGTTTTGGTCTCCTAATTTGCAGAACTTCCTTGTGATTGAGGCAGTGCAGCGTAATTCATGAGGTTAATCCCCAGGCTGGTGGGACTGTCATATGAGGAAAGATTGGAAAGATTGGACGTATTCACTGGAGTTTAGAAGGATGAGAGGGTATCTTATAGAAATGTATAAAATTATAAAAGGACTGGACAAGCTAGATGCAGGAAAAATATTCCCAATGCTTGGGGGAGTCCAGCACCAGTAGCCACAGTCTAACAATAAAAGGGGAGGGGGGGGGCATTTAAAACTGATGAGAAAAAACTTTTTCACCCAGAGTTGTGAATTTGTGGAATTCTCTGCGACAGAAGGCAGTGGAGGTCAATTCACTGGATGGATTTAAAAGAGAGTTAGATAGAGCTCAAGGGCCAGCGGAATCAAGATGTATGGAGAGAAGGCAGACACGGGTTTGATCATGCCATGATCACAATGAATGACTGTGCTGGCTCGAAGTACCAAATGGCCTTCTCCTGCACCTATTTAATAATAGAAATCTAACTCTCTCTTGGAAACATCCAGTGAATTGGTTTAGTTTAGTTCAGTTTGGAGCATGGAAACAGACCCTTCTGCCCACCAAGTCCGTGCCGACCAGCAATCCTACACATACCAGGGACAATTTTACATTTATACTCAGCCAACTCTACAAACCTGTACATCTTGGGAATGTGGGAGAAAACCAAAGATCTCAGATGGGAGCGCTTTGGTGTAGAGATGATGTTAGGGAAACTGAATGGAATAAAGACCAATAAGTCTCCAGGGTTATATCACCTGCATCCTAGATTATTTAAAGAAGTGACCCCAGGAATACTGGATGCATTGGTGATCATTTTCCAACATGCTTTAGGCACTGAAACAGTACCACGATTGGAAGACAGTTAATGGAACTTCAGTGTTGAAAAAAGGAGACAGAGAGAAAACAGGCAATTGTAAGTTTCTCTACAATTTCTTCTCCACTTTGAAGAATTTTGTGCAGTTCTCATCGCCCCTGCATAGGGAGGATGTGGAGATATTGGAGAGCATATAGAGCAAATCCCTCTAGTGGTTTGTATCCCCGCTGGTCACGTGGGAGACTGGGGTTCAATTCTCTGACGGGGAATTAATTTTATGTTGTCAAATTTAACGGGACTTTGTTGAGTTATCAGTTCACTGGACATTTGATCTTTGGAGAGCCCGGGACGGGAATGTGTCCCAAGAAGAAAGACACTGTGTTTCTTTTGTCTTTCAGCGCCAGAGACCCGTGTTCGATACTGACTACGGTTGCTGTCTGTAAGGAGGTTGCACATACTTCCTGTGACCGTGTAGGTTTCTTCCAGGTACTCTGGTTTCCTCCCACATTCCAAAGACGTGCAGGTTTGTAGGTTAAGTGGCCCTAGTGTGTGGGACAGAATTAATGCACAGGTAATCGCTTGTGAGCGCAGACGCAGTAGAACAAAGAACCAGTTTCCATGCTGTTTTTCTGAAATGAACTAAATTAAACAGATTTACCAGGATGTTGCCAGAATTATTTTCTCTGGAGGACTGGAGGCTGATGGAAGACCTGACAGAAGTTCATACAATTATAAAAGATGTAGATAATGTAGAGCAGTGGTTCCCAACCTTTTTTTGGCCATACCCCACCTAATCATCTCTAAAATCCTGATGCCCCCCCCCCCCATGTGGTGATATATAATTCTTATAATTTAAAAAGTGAACTCCGTTTCAGCTAAAGAAGCTTAAAACGCCAATACCTTGGTTTAAACAAGCTTCAAAAGAACATGGCATCCATGAAAAAGAAAAATGAAATAAACAAAAGACAGTTAAAGTTCTGAGCAAGAAATTACTAAAACATTGTTTAAAAAAAAGAAAAAAACATTCGGTGGTCAAGCATTGTTGGCATAAGAGGCAGAAAGGTGACCGTTCATCATGGACAGCGGGTATGAAACCAAGTTTTAAATATTCCTCTGAATACTGACGAACTTTCTTCTTGCTTGCACTACTCATTTTAGCACGAGCAGACAAAGAAATAATTCTCAGAAAATGGATTGCTTTCCCTTGAGAGAAAACGGAGGAAATAGATATTATAAGGGTAACTTAGCAAAAGCTCTTTGAATCGCATTTCTAAATCCAATTCAATAAATAAGGTTCTCCCATGACCTCGCGCGCTTCGTGCGACGTGCATGAAGAGCGATGGCGCGGTGATTATGTAATAACTACACAATAAAGACCTTTTTTACCCCAAAAAAATTATTTACTCAAAATAACATCTGAAACATAAACTACATATGTTTACCTGATGGAAAATCCAAAAAAATAAAAATCGAAAATTTGGACCCAGACCTCCTCAGTCGCGCTCAATTGCCCCCCTTAAAAATCAAATTGCCCCCCTGTGGGGCGTACGCCCCACGTTGGGAACCACTGATGTAGACAGTCAGAACCTTGTACCGAATGTGGAAATGACAATGACTAGATAATATGCTATAGCTTTAAGATCAGGTGTGGAAAATGAAAGGAAATGTGAGGTGCATTTCTTTACACAGAGCCTGGTGGGTGTTGAAAGCAGAATCGCTGAATAGAATAGTTTCTTTATTGTCATTGTAACATGGGCCATGTACAACGAAATTTAAAATGTCAGCCAGTCAGTGCAGCATTCAAACATTTCTAAAGCTAACGAAACATCCACGGTAAAATAATAAAGATAAGCAATAAATAAAAAACACAGACAAAGCACGCATACACACCCAACCCTCCATCCTTCTGTCGATTTCACCGTTACCACAGTCCCTTAGTCTGTATCGCCCCTGCGTTCCTTGGCGGCCACATTTAGTGCTTTTATAGCAGTGGGGTAAAAACTGTTTTGTAGTCTATTTGTCCTTGTCCTTGTGGATCTGTACCGTCTGCCTGACGGCAACAGTTCAAACAGGGAGTGTCCGGGGTGGGAGATGTCCTTTATTATATTCTGGGTTTTTTTGGTGCAGCGGGAACTGTGTAGGTCCTCCAAGGTAAGGAGAGGGCAGCCGACAATCCTCTGGGCGTTGTCAATGGCCCTCTGGAGCGCTTTCCTCTGAGCCACTGTGCAGCTGGTGTACCACACGCATACACAGTATGTTAGTATGCTCTCAATGGAGCACCGATAAAAGGACAGCAGCAGCCTCTGTGTGATGTTGTTCTTCCTGAGCACCCGCAGGAAGTGCAGTCTCTGCTGGACCTTTTTCAGCAGCGCAGTGGTGTTCACGCTCCACGTCAGGTCCTCCTCAATGTGGATTCCCAGGAAGCGGAAATCCGCCACCCTCTCTTAAGAGGCTTTTAGATAGGCACAGGGAGATGCAGGGAATGGAGAGACATGGATCACATTCTGGCCAAGTTGATTAGTTTAACCTGATATTGTGGGCCATTTGGATAGCAAACTAGTTGGCCAACAGGACACAGAGTATTTTTCAGTAGCAAGTAAACAACAGCACGGTACAACAGCATGGGTTGTGTGCTGGGACGCCAGCTATTAGTAATATATTTTAATTATGTGGACGAGGGAATTAAATGTAGTATTTGGGCAAGCAAATTAAATATGTGGAGCAAAAAACAAATGCGGGAGGAACTCGTTGGTTTGAGGCAAAGCAGAAAATTACATTTTGAGTGAGTCCCTGCATCAGCCATCAGAGTTACTCAGCTTGTTTTATTGTTCGAGAGAGCAGCATCTGTAGTCTTGTGTACCTTGCCTTATGTGTGATTTACAGCAGTTGCTGCTTCTTGCAACCCTGATGACTTCACAAGACTTATAGGATACATTGTCTGCCATAGCATGTAGATCAAAGATCCTTTGTTATCCATCTCCGACCATAATAGATGGCATTTATTAAAGAGCTATGGAGATTCCGGCAGAAACAGACCTGAGTAAATCATAGTAATTCATAGTCCTTACACCAAGGGGTAACATACACACTGATCTGTGCTTCAACATCCTGAAAAGTTACTGCCAAAATATTAGGAGTGACATTTATGATCAGTGACAGGAAGACAAATTGCAAATGCATTTAACCCATTGGAGCTGTGCCATATCTCAGCCTGCTATGTGGTAAAGTGGGCCACATGTGCTAACCAGACTGAGTGACTGTCACTCCTAATGACTCACACTTGGCAGGTCTTTGTTTATACTTACGTGTCTTCCATAAATTTGCATTTTAAATGCATTTGGAAGCGATATTCCCTCTGTACCAAGCCGTAAAACTAGCTCCACTACCATTGCTTGTCAATGCACATGATGCAATGGTGGTGATTTGCATTTTGTGCCTATTTTCCATGACATTGAAGCAGGCAATGTATAAAAAATCCTATTTCCCAAATAGGGCATATTTTATCAGGCATTACCGTTAGACACTAAAGAGAGGAATTTACTGCACATTTTCCAGTGAGAACAAATTCCTACACAACTCAGGATACAGCGAGGGTTCAGGTTAATTTATCACGTCCAGTCGCCATCTGAAATCTGGTGTGCGGCGTGTAATGATTCATGTGCTGTTTTATCTGCTCGTGCCCAATAATTTCAGGAGTCCCCAGCCCCAGCAGCAAGTAACTGGCCCATTATGGATAGTCAGGATAGACGTCATGCCTAGAAGGCTTCCCGATGGGCCGAGGCTGTGGACTGGGAACGTGGCCAGAGGCCTTTATCACGGCGCCGTTGTCTCGATGCTTTCGAGATTGGATCAGACAGAGGAGCCGGGCCTGGGGAGGATTTTGGGGAGGAGATAGAAGCGGGCAGTGTGGGAACTGTGGAACGACAAGGTTAGAGCTGTGGAAGGGAGATCGCAGGACGATGTGATCAGATACAGGCTAAGAGATGATGGCATGGTGTCTGTCTGTAGAGTCATAGTCAAGGGGTATCACATGGTATTGGGGGAAGAGTACTGACATGGATAGAAAATTGGTTGGCAGACGGGAAACAGATAGCAGGGAAAAACGGGTCCCTTTCAGAATGGCAGGCAGTGACTAGTGGGGTACCGCAAGGCTTGGTGCTGGGATCACAGCTCTTTACAATGATTTAGAATAAGGGATTAAAAGTAACATTAGTAAATTTGCAGGTACACAAAATTGCTGGACATAAATCTATGGAGCGGGTGGCAGTGTGACTGAACTGTGAGGAGGATTCTATGAGGATGCAGGGTGTCTTGGACAGGTTGGGTGAGTGCGCAGATGCATGGCAGATGCAGTTTCATGTGGATAAATGTGAGGTTATCCACTTTGCTGGCAAGAACAGGCAGGCAGATTATTATCTGAATAGTTAAGAAAGAACTGCAGATGGTGGAAAAACCGAAGGTAAACAAAAATGCTGGAGGAACTCAGCGGGTGAGTCAGCATCTATGGCGAGAAGGAATCCTTCAGAGAGAGGAGGAGAACTTGTTCAAAGTAGACATACCATGAGAAGATTTTGCAGTGGATTAGATGAAATGTTTAAGAAAGAACTGCAGATGCTGGAAAAATCGAAGGTAGACAATAATGCTGGAGGAACTCAGTGGGTGAGGCAGCACCAATGGAGAAATGTGAATTTCCTTCTCTCCATAGATGTTGCCCCACCCACTGAGTTCCCCCAGCATTCTTGTCTACTTATTATCTAAATGGTGTCAAGTTGGGAAAAAGGGAAGTACAACGATATGTGGGTGTCCTTGTACATCAGTCATTGAAATTAAGCATGCAGGTACAGCAGGCAGTGAAGAAAGCTAATGGCATGTTGGCCTTCATAATAGGAGGAGTTGAGTGTAGGAGCAAAGATGTCCTTTTGTAGTTGTACACAATCCTGGTGAGGCCACACCTGGAGTATTGTGTGCAGCTTTCGTCTCCAAATTTGCGGAAAGACATTCTTGCTATTGAGGGCGTTCAGCGCAGGTTCACGAGGTTAATTCCCGGGGTGGTGGGACTGTCATATTTAGAAAGAATGGAGCGACTGGGCTTGTATACACTGGAATTTAGAAGGACGAAAGGAGATCTTATTGAAACATATAAGATTATTAATGTGGTGGACACGCTAGAGGCAGGAAACATGTTCCCGATGTTGGCTGAACCAGGGGCCATATAGAACGGAGATGAGGAAAAACTTTTTCACTGAGTTGTGAATCTGCGGAATTCTCTGCCTCAGTAGTCGGTGGAGGCCGATTATCTGGATGCTTTCAAGGGAGAGTTAGATAGAGCTCGTTAGGATCGCGGAGTCAAGGGATATGGGGAAGAAGGCAGGAACGGAGTACTGATTGTGGTTGATCAGCGATGATCACAGTTAATGGCGGTGCTGGCTCGGAGGGCCGAAAGGCCTACTCCTGCACCTATTGCCTATTTTCTATTGGCCTTTCTGTCCTGGGCCTCCTCCACTGTCAGAGTGAGGTCCAGCGCAAATTGGAGGAACAGCACCTCATATTTTGCTTGGGCTGCGTACACACATCCTACATTTTCTTATCAACATCTACTTGGATCTGTTGTTTTCACACCTTACCCTTCCATATCTCAAGACTCCCTCTCCCCATACTCTCAGTCTGAAGAAAGGTTTCAACCCAAAATGCCCATCACCCATTCCTTCTCTCTAGAGATGCTGCCTGTCCCTCCAGCATTACTCCAGCATTTTGTGTCTCTCACTCGTGTAAACTTCCTCTGAACCCTTTCCAAAGCCGCCAAATCTTTCCTGTATTGGGGCAATCAGAAGTACACACAATACTTCAAATGTGGCCTAATCCACAACTCATTCTTGAATTTCATTGACTTGCTACTGTCAACAGGGCTCTCAAATCTTAAGGAGGAATACACACCTTGAGTATTGCGTACAGTTTTGGTCTCCTAATCTGAGGAAGGACATTCTTGCCATAGAGGGAGTACAGAGAAGGTTCACCAGACCGATTCCTGGGATGTCAGGACTTTCATATGAAGAAAGACTGGATAGACTTGGCTTGTACTCGCTAGAATTTAGAAGATTGAGGGGGGATCTTATAGAAACATACAAAATTCTTAAGAGGTTGGACAGGCTGGATGCAGGATGATTGTTCCCGATGTTGGGAAAGTCCAGAACAAGGGGTCACAGTTTAAGGATAAGGGGGAAATCTTTTAGGACCGAGATGAGAAAAACATTTTTCACACAGAGAGTCGTGAATATCTGGAATTCTCTGCCACAGAATGTAGTTGAGGCCTCATTGGCTATATTTAAGATGGAGTTAGATGTGGCCCTTGTGGCTAAAGGGATCAGGGGGTATGGAGAGAAGGCAGGTACATGATACTGAGTTGAATGATCAGCCTTGATCATACTGAATGACGGTGCAGGCTCAACGGAATGAATGGCCTACTCCTGCACCTATTTTCTATGTTTCTATGTTTCTTTGGTGTGAGATGAAGGATGAAGAGGCAGGATGATGCTGACTTTGTAGGAGTTGACAGAGATAGAAAGGGGAGTAATATAGTACCTAAAGAAGCTCAGAGGCGATGGGTGAGTAGTAATTTGCTGCAAGTTAGGACATGGCGGCAAAGTATTGAATAATTCAACATGATGGAGAATAGAACAAATAATTACATCCAGGAACAAATCAGGTCTAGAAGCAATAAAACATGGACGAGTGTTACGGCATTAATTAAACTGAGTGGTTGGGAATTAAAGCAGCTGGTATTGGTGATGGATATGTGGTCTGAGCTTCAACTCAGTATCATATTGGGGATAATATAGTTTCGCTGGTATAATATAGTTAGTTCACTTCTACTTGGTTTCCAAGATGCAGCAAGAAGCTGATGGCGGAGGACAGAATTTGTGGCATTCTAATGCAATGAATGACCCTCTAATCAAAACCCTTGAGTGATCTGATGATGTCTTACAATGGAGATCATTGAATCTGTTACAGATAATGACCCTAAGATCGAATGTATTGTCTCAATGGATAACCCTATAGCTACAGTATGTGATCCATGTGATCTATTATAATGAAGTTTAAAACAATGGATTTTCCTGCAATCGCTAATAACGATAGGCGCTATGATCGATTGGAACAGGTCTCTTTAATCTTTTGAAACAACTGATCAAACATTCTGCTAATTATTATAAGCCTGTGCCCTAATACTATAGATGATCATGTACTCTGCTGCAACTGATGGCCTTACAAACCAATGTAGACATTTAGGTTTGAGATCCATTGTATCAGATTATAGATAACCAGAGTTCCTCTGCTTCATCGTAAACAATGATGCTCCCGCAAGCTGCTACAATTGTATTGTATTGTATTGTATTGTATTCAATTTATTGTCATTGTCTCAATTTGAGACAACGAAATGAATTTTCCTTACAGGCAGTATCGTTAAAAAAAAATCACAAGAAAAATAATAAAAATAAATAATAAATAATAAATAAATAATAAAACATATTAAAAATAAAATTGAAATTGAATTAAAAAATTTTAAAAAGCACAAACACATAAAGTCCACAACATAACATAAATGGCACCCAGGTGAGGAAGGCACCATAGTCCAGCCAGCCTCCCCTCCGTGTTCATCCGTGGTCGGGGCCTTCCGAGCACCCGCAGTCGCCGCCCCGGGTGGCCCGATGTTCAGGCCCTCACGCCGGGCTGGTGGAACGCCGACGCCGAACCCCGACGGTGAGCATCCTCCTCCTCAGCGGCCCGGACCTCCTGATCAGCCGCCTCCCGCTGCCGTAGTCTGCAGCTCCTGAGTCCGCAGGCCGAGCCGGGCAGAGTCGCAAGACCCCGCGCTGTCCATCAGCGCCGCCCGCGTTGGGAGCTCTGCAAACCGCAGCTCCATGATGTCGGCAGCAGGTCCAGCACTCCGGGCTCCAAACGGCGACCCCCGGTAAGGCATCGCCAGCCCCGCGATGTTCCAGCGCTGTCCCGCCGCTGCTGGAGCTCCGGTCGATCCCGGCAGGAAAGGCCGCGGCAATCCAGGTAGGTAGGCCGCTGTGGGGGGAGGGGGGGGCGAGGACGCGACTCGAATAATAGTCGCGTCCTCATCAGGAAGTGGCTGAAGGACGGTATCCCCCGCACCGTGCCCTCTTCCCCCACATAAAGACACCAAAAAAACACAAAAAAATACACTTTAACATAACTAAATAAACAAAAAAAAACAAAAAGATACCGGGCTGTAGGTGGAGGCTGCTGGCACCAGCGCCACCGGAAGTACAATACAAAGGATGACTTTAAAATCATATATTACTTTCAATAATTCAGAGAACTGAGGATTCAATTTATTATAATGTGTGACCATGTGATCTAATGTAATGGACAAGTATAAAATCACTTGCAATTAAGTAAAAACAGATAATGCTGGAAACACCCACTAGGCCAGGCAGTACCTTTGGAACGAGAGCAGATATAGTTTCAGGCTGATGATCCACGAATGGATGAATGGATGAACAATTTATTATGATGTATGATGTAATGTATAATAAATTGAATAATGCAGATGGGCTTGCTTTGCACAATTTGTTACAGCAGATGGCCAGGCAATGTGTTATATGCTATGCACACTATTTTATTTTGATACATGGCCATATAATTAATTTCAGTGGAAGGCTTTGCAATGGAAGCTTGTAGAAGATGCTTTAATTGGCAGCTCTATATCTACAGTATTACAACATCTAACCATACCATCTATAATCTTGCATGGTGCTGCAATTGATCACAATGTCTGGGCTTTAAATTTGGAACAATTTTCCTCTACCATGGTTGGTGTGTCCTAGTTCAATATGTGAAAACTAATTTGCATCATGCACTCCAATTATTAAAACTGTTAGTTTAGTTGCGTTTAGTTTAGAGATGGTGCGCTGAAACAGGTCCTTTGGCCCACCGAGTCCGCACTGACCAGCGATCCCCGTACATTAGCACTATTCCACACACACTAGGGATAATTTTGCAAATTTACCAAACCAGTCAACCAACGAACCTGTACGTCTTTGGAGCGTGGGAGGAAACCGGAGCTCCCTGAGAAAACCCATGCAGGTCACGGGGCGAAACGTACAAACTCTGTACAGATAATACCCATATTCACCAAAAATATATTCCCACATGGGGACCGCTGAAAAAATCTACCCAGTGTCTTTCAAACAAGTCTTAGTTTTTTATTCTCTTCATAGAAAAACAGGGAGGTCCAATGCAGCTCCAGTATGTCTCATTATCATCAGTTAATGCCTTAGATGTCTTGCAACCTTAGAGAACTCAATAGCTTGGCTGCTTCTACATTGTGTTCATGTACATCAGATTGGTTCTAGGTTGTTGCTTTATCACATTTCTCATCATGTGTTGCATCTATCATCGCCAGATAATGTGTAACAGAGAACATGAAGTTATGAGGCACAACATGTTAGGTGTACATATATTTATCCTTTTAACTCTCCTTCTTCTGCATTACAGACTTTGAGAAATATGTTCTGCGAAAAAAAACAAGAAATCTGAAAATAATGAGATACTGTGGGAAGTGAAACTAAGATATAACATTTATGGTGAAAAGGAATCAAAATGAGGAATGACAGTGAATATAGAGAGTCAGGCAAAAAGTTAAAAAACAGGTCCTTGTGGGTAATAATCTTTGGATTACTACTGGTTCCTCGTGCTTATGAGGGTATGAATGGGGAGGTGGGATGGATTAATGCATGGCTGAGTTGGTGCATGGGACAGGGATTCAGATTATTGGACTGTGAGGATCTACTCTGTGGCAGAGGTGACCTCTCCAAGAGAGACGAGTTGCACCATGGGGTCTAATATCCTTGCAGGGACATTCGCTAGTGGTACTCGGGAGGGTTTAAACTAGGGTAGCAGGGGTGGGGAAGCAAAGAGGAAAGTCAGAAAATCGAATGTAGAGGTTATGTCCCAAAGGACGGACAGGCACAAAGAGGCTCAAGAATGGGATGAAACTGATGGGCTGAAGTACGATCATATCATCACAAGGAATATTGTCGGTAAGGCAGAGCTTAGAGCTTGGATCCATGCTTGGGACTAGGTTGGCTTACTCCTGCACCTATTGTCTAATGTCTATTGTCTATGCTGTTGTGGATATTCTTGGTTACAAGAGGAATAGTATTGGCAGCTCAACAATGCAGGGTTTCAATGTTTCTGATCTAATAGAGAGGGAGGTAAAAGAGGTGGAGCAATTGCTTTAATAACCATTTAATTGGGATGTGGAAGGAAATCAGATCACCAGCGGAAACTCATGTGGTCACAGCTAGAATGTGTAAACTCCACACAGACAGTATCCAAGGTCAGGATCGAATCGGGGTCTCTAGCACTGAGGCAGCAGCTCTACCAACTGCACCACTGTGTTTTCCTAACTACTGAAACGGGCCGAGAAATGGCAGATGCAGTTTTGCACTTTGGGAGGTCGAATGTAAGGGGGAAATATATAATGAATGGCAAGACCCTTAACAGCATTAATGCACAAAGGAATTTTGGGATCTAAGTCCATAGCTCCTTATAGGTAGCAACACAAGCAGAGAGAATGGTAAATAATGCTAGTGGTATGTCTGCGTTCATGAGTATAAGATGCATTGAGTATAAGTGTCTGGAAGTCGTGATGCAGCTTTATAGGACTTTAGTTTAGTGTTGCTCACAGTTCTGGTCACCCCATAGCAGGAATAATGGTGCGGCTTGTTAGAGGGCATTAGGTATAGCAGAGGTTGGCCAAACTTGGAATTGTTTTCACTAGAGCATGGAGACTGAGGGAGAACTGATAAAAGTGCATAAAATGACGAGTGGCATAAATAATCAGAATCTTTTTCCCAGGGTGGAAATGTCAAAGACTGGCGGGCATAGTTTTAAAGTGAGAAGTGCAATGTTTAAAGGAGGTAGTGGGTTCCTGGAAGACACTACCAGGGATGGTGGTGGAGGCAGATACGATAAAGCCATTTAAGAAGCTTTTAGATGGGCATGTGGATGTGCAGGAAATGGATTGATATGGATCATGTGCAGGCAGATGAGATTAGTTTAGTTTGGCATCATGTATGGCACAGACATTGTGAACTGAAGAGCCTGTTCCTGTGCTGTAGAAACTTACAACATTCTTAAGGGGTTGGACAGGCTAGATGCAGGAAGATTGTTCCCGATGTTGGGGATGTCCAGAACAAGGGGTCACAGTTTAAGGATAAGGGGAAATCTTTTAGGACCGAGATGAGGAAAACATTTTTCACACAGAGTGGTGAATCTGTGGAATTCTCTGCCGCAGAAGGTAGTTGAGGCCAGTTCATTGGCTATATTTAAGAGGGAGTGGCCCTTGTGGCTAAAGGGATCAGGGGGTATGGAGAGAAGGCAGGTACAGGATACCGAGTTGGATGATCAGCCATGATCATATTGAATGGCGGTGCAGGCTCGAAGGGCCGTATAGCCTACTCCTGCACCTATTTTTTATGTTTCTATGTGCTGTGTGCTATGTGCTAAATAATAGGTGACTTGAAGAAAATAGAATAATTACACCATCAGCATAGATTTGCTGAGGGGAAATTATGTTTACCAATTTATAGTATATTTTAGCCAATGGTTAGAGTTGTAGGTAGAAAAATTGACATGATATAGGACCTCCAGAAGACTTTTGATAAGTGTGACAGAACTGACAGTAAACAGTCTGAAGAAGGGTTTCGGCCCGAAATGTTGCCTATCTCCTTCGCTCCATAGATGCTGCTGCACTCGCTGAGTTTCTCCAGCATTTTAGTGTACCTTCGATTTTCCAGCATCAGCAGTTCCTTCTTAAACACTGACAGTAAACTTGAAGCAAATGGTAATAAAGGACCTCTGATGCCACAGAGAAATAATTAATTACTTTAAATAACGGATGTTGAACGTTATTAGTTGTTTTTCAGGAAGGGAGATGGTGAATAGCAGACTGTAGCTCTGCGGGCATTAATGGTGGCCCCTTACATTTTTTAAATATATTAAAGATCTAGTTGGGGGCTGCAAGCTGAAACTTAATGCACAGGAAAGTGAATGGATGCTGTTCCAAAAGGGATGGAGGATCAGAAGAACCAGAGGGTATGGTGCATAGGTCACTGAAAGCAACAAGATAAGTTTAGAAGTTTAATAAATCCATTCACATTTCTGGCAAAGCACAAATTGCTGGAGGAACTCAGCAGGTCAGGCAGTACCTAAGGAGGTCTGAAGAAAGTTCAGTTTCTGTGTAGTTTATTGTTACATGTTCCAAGGTACAGTGAAAGGTCCCGGCCCAAAACATTACCTATCCAATCCCTCCCCAAATGCTGCCGAGTTCCTCCAGCACATAATGTTTCGCTTAAAATTCCAGCATTTGCAGTCTCTTGTGTTCCCATACAGATTCTGGACTTTATTAATGGAGGGATAGAGGGTAAAATCAGGGAAGTCAAGTTGAATTTAATAAGCCTCAACTAAAATGTTATGCTCAATTCTGGTCACTGTATTATAGGAAAATGACAAGGCATTAAAGAGGGCCCAGAAAACATTTATCAAAATTATTGATGGAATACAATGACCGGAATAGGTTAGGGGGAGTTGGGATGTAATGTTAAAATTGTACAAGGCATTGGTGAGGCCAATTCTGGAGTATGGTGTACAGTTTTGGTCGCCTAATTATAGGAAGGATGTCAACAAAATAGAGAGAGTACAGAGGAGATTTACTAGAATGTTGCCTGGGTTTCAGCAACTAAGTTACAGAGAAAGGTTGAACAAGTTAGGGCTTTATTCTTTGGAGCGCAGAAGGTTAAGGGGGGACTTGATAGAGGTTTTTAAAATGATGAGAGGGATAGACAGAGTTGACGTGGAAAAGCTTTTCCCACTGAGAGTAGGGAAGATTCAAACAAGGGGACATGACATGAGAATTAAGGGACTGAAGTTTAGGGGTAACATGAAGGGGAACTTCTTTACTCAGAGAGTGGTAGCTGTGTGGAATGAGCTTCCAGTGAAGGTGGTGGAGGCAGGTTCGTTTTTATCATTTAAAAATAAATTGGATAGTTATATGGATGGGAAGGGAATGGAGGGTTATGGTCTGAGCGCAGGTATATGGGACTAGGGGAGATTATGTGTTCGGCACGGACTAGAAGGGTCGAGATGGCCTGTTTCCGTGCTGTAATTGTTATATGGTTATATATGGTTATATAATAGCTGGGAGAAGAGAAAGCTGAGGGGAAATGATGGACTAAATGAAGAATGTGAGGCACTTCCCATTGATGGAGAAGTGGAGGACAAGAGGTAGCAGCTATGCAGTGGCACAGGTGGTAGAGCTGCCAGAGACCTGGGTTCGATCCTGAGTTGGGGGATTGTCTGTGTGGACGTTGCATGTTTGCCCCGTGACCACGTTGTGCACCGGTTTCCTCCCACATCCCAAAGACCTGCAGATTTGTAAGCTAATTGAATTGTGCAAAATTGCCCCCAATGTGGAGGGAATGGATAAGAAAGTGGGATAACATAGAAATAGTGAGAACGGATGATCGATGGGCAGAGTGGACTTGGTGGGCCAAAGGGCCTGTTTCCATGCTAAACTAAACTAAACTCAACTCAACTAAATAGTAGAATAAAAGGTAAAGAGACAAGATTGACACATGAACTGCTGTGGTTGAGACCTGGACAGAGAAAATAGGCCAAATTGCCCCCTTTTCATGTTGTAATCATCCTGGGAAAAAAGAAAAACAGGGAAATTATGTCAAACATAGAGAATCTAGGTTCACAAATTCACATGTTACAGGAGTAGAATTAGGTCATTTGCCCATCGAGTCTACTCTGTCATTCAATCATGGCTGATCTCTGCCTCCTAATCCCATTTTCCTGCCTTCTCCCCATAACCTGGACACCCGTTCTAATCAAGAATTTGTCTATCTCTGCCTTAAAAATTTCCACTGATTTGGCCTCCAAAGCCCTCTTTGGCAATAGGTTCCACAGTGAATTACCCTCTGACTAAAAAAGTTCCTCCTCACTTCCTTTCTAAAAGAGTGCCCTTTAATTCTGAGGCTATGACCTGTGGTCCTAGACTTTCCCACCAGTGGAAACATCCTTTCCACATCCACTCTATCTATGCCTTTCATTATTCTGTGAGTTTCAATGAGGTCCCCCCTCAACCTTCTAAACTCCAGCGGGTAGAGGCCCAGTGCTGTCAAACGCTCATCATATGCTAACCCACTCATTCCTGGAATCATTCTCACATTCTCTCATGTTGTGGAGACAGAGGAAAATGTGTTCCCTCCATCAAAGGCATTTACACTTCAAACTACCTGGTGAAAGCAGCCAACGTAATTACAGACCTTTTTTACCCTGGTCCTACCCCCTCCCATTGGGCAGAAGATACAACAGCTTGAAAGTATATACCACCAGATTCAGGAACATCTTCTTATGAACTGCTAACAGACTACTGAGTGATCCTCCCATAAACTAGGGTGTAGTCCTCATGTGCCAACCTATTTCATTGTGGACCTTGCACTTTTTTTAATTTGCGCGCCCTGTGTGTAATTGTAACAGGATAATGCTGCAACATTATATTCTACACTCTATGCATTACCTGTTAGAAACATAGAAAACATAGAAAATAGGTGCAGGAGTCGGCCATTCGGCCCTTCGAGCCTGCACCGCCATTCAATATGATCATGGCTGATCATCCAACTCAGTATCCTGTACCTGCCTTCTCTCCATACCCCCTGATCCCTTTAACCACAAGGGCCACATCTAACTCCCTCTTAAATATAGCCAATGAACTGGCTTCAACTACAAGTGTATGGCTTGATTGTCCTCATGTATAGCATCATTTGACTGAATTTGACTGAAACAAATACTTTCACTTTATCATGGTACACATAACTATAATAATAAACCAATACCAACATTGCCACCTCGTTGTGGTGGAAAAGCTGAGAGCAATGCCGTTTGGAGCTATCCTCCTGGTAGAGCCACCCATTGTGGTAAGGTCGAGGGGGAGGACTGTGACAAAGAGCGATCCAACCATGACCTCAATTGTGGAGCAAGCGGAGGATGATGGCTGACCTTAGTGGGGCGTGACAACGGCTGGGAAGGCGGATGAAGGCTGCAGCAGCAAAGGGTCTCCAGTCGTCTTGGACTCCATGCCACTGGATCCTGACCCAGATCTGTCAAGGACCGTGGGGTGGCTGTCTGTGCACCAGTGTCCCCACGTTAAACAAAGTCACGCACAGACGTACTCTAACCCTGGAGACATCCATGGTCAGCCATGAGTGAGGGGGGGAGCCTAAGAACCAACATTAAAAAAAGATTTATGAAAATAATACCAGAAATGATAGATCATGACCATGGGGAAAGGTTGGATCGGCTGATGTTTATATCGCTAGAAAGAAATTGAGGAGTGATTTGATAAAGGTTTTTAAATTTATGAAGTGTTTTGAGAAAATAGACATAAGTTTTCACTTGAAGAACAATCCAAAATTGTGTCCACCGTTAATATGAAAGTGACTAATAAATCCCATTCAAGATTCAAAAGACATTTCTTTACACAGAGAGACTTGATTTTATGTGACTAGCTTCAATGCGGAATAATTGTGAACACTAAAACTGCAAGCTGGGTAGGTAAATTGATATAAGAGAAATGGAATAACGTGATATGCAGATTGGGTTGGATATAACGATAGATGGTTCGGGGCTAGGGTGGAGAATTGAAATCAGCCTAGATCTGGCAGGTTGAATGGCTGTAAATTGCGTATCAACAGTTCCAGCAAGTGGAGGCCTGAAAACTATTTCTGAGTTGACATAAATAGGATCCTTGCCTATGTTTACTGTGAGTGCCCCTCGTCGCTCACATTCCACTACTCCATGATTTATAAGAGCTAGTAAAACCTTTCACAATACAAGTCTCACTGCGTCATGCATGGAAGGTGTGCTCATATTACAACTTACCAGGCTGTTCGTTAGTCTACAAATATTTTCACACCATGCTCCAGGGAAAAGTTTGAGGAATATGAGCAATTACACCATGGATCTCTGATGGCAAAGAACAAACTTGCAATTATATAGCAGGTCTCACAACAGCAGGGCTTTTCAAATTGCTTCACAGAACTTTAGGAGTTCATAAGTTCATAAATCATACAGCGGAATTAGGCCATTTGGCCCCAATTAGAAATGTAGAAATGTTGAAACGTAGAAACTAGGTGCAGGAGGAGGCCATTCGGCCCTTCGAGCCAGCACCGCCATTCATTTTGATCATGGTTGCTCATCCCCTATCAATAACCCGTGCCTGCCTTCTCCCCATATCCCTTGATTCCACTAGCCCCTAGAGCTCTATCTAACTCTCTCTTAAATCCATCCAGTGAGTTGACTTCTACAGCCTTCTGTGGCAGGGAATTCCACAAATTCACAACTCTCTGGGTGAAAACGTTTTTTCTCACCTCAGTCTTAAATGGCCTCCCCTTTATTCTAAGACTGTGGTCCCTGGTTTTGGACGTCCAACATTGGGAACATTTTTCCTGCATCTAGCTTGTCCAGTCCTTTTATAATTTTATGTGTCTATAAGGTACCCCCTCATCCTTCTAAACTCCAGTGAATACAAGCCTAGTCTCTTTAATCTTTCCTCATATGACAGTCCCGCCATCCCAGGGATTAATCTCGTGAACCTACGCTGCACTGTACACAATACTCCAGATGTGGTCTCACCAGAGCCCTATACAACTGCAGAAGAAATTATGGCTGATCTATCTTTCCCTCACAAACCTATTCCCCTGCCTTCTCCCTGTAACCTTTGACACTCTTGCAGCCTCCACAGCTTTCTGTGGCAATGAATTCCACAGATTCACCAACCTCTGGCTAAAGAAATTCCTCCTCATCTCCTTTCTAAAGGTACGTCCTTTCATTCTGAGGCTGTGCCCTCTGGTCCTAGACCCTCCCAATAATGGAAACATCCTCTCCACACACACTCTACCCAAGCCTTTCATTATTTGGTAAATTTCAATGAGATCCCCCCACATTATTCTGAACTCCAGCTGGCACAGGCCTAGAGCCTTAAAACACTCATCATATGTTAACCCAATCATTCCCAGGATCATTCTCATAAACCTCCTCTGGACCCTCTCCAATGCCAGCACATCCCTCCTCAGATATGGTGCCCAGAACTGCTCAGAATTCTCCAAATATGGTGTGACCAGGGTTCTCTATAGCCTTAGCATTAAATCCCTGCTTCTATATTCTAGTCCTCTCAAAATGAATGCTAACATTGCAATGTCCTTCCTTAGTACCGATTCAACCTGCAAATTAACCTTTTATTGAATCCTGCACCAGCACTCCCAAGTCCCTTTGCATCTCTGATTGTTTTAGACATCCCCCCATTTAAAAAGTGGTCTACTCCTTTATTCCCATTATCGAAGTGCATAAACGCATACTTTGCTAAGCTGTATTCCACCTGCCACTCTCCTAACCTGTCCAAGTCATTCTGCAGATTCCCTGCTTCCTCAACACTATTTTTCTCCCCTATCTATCTTCATATCATCCGCAAACTTGGCCACAAAGTGATCAATTCCATTATCCAAATCATTAATATACAACATGAATTGTAGAGGACTCAACACCGATTCCTGCAACCAGCCAGAGAAAGCTCCCTTTATTCCCACTCTTGGCTTTCTGCCACTCTGCCAATCTTCCATCCATGTTAGTATCTTCCCTCTAATACAATGGGATCTCATCTTGTTTAGCAGCTTTACATGTGCTACCTTAGCAACCACCTTTTGAAAATCCAAGGATTCCTGAAATAATTCCAATAGATTTGTCAGGCAAGATCTCCCTTTAACAAAAGCAGGCTGACTTTGGCCTATTTTATCCTGTGCTTCAAGTACTTCGAAACCTCACCTTTCATGATGCTCTCGAAAATCTAAATCCAGCCTAAAGCCAGGCTAACCGGCCTATAATTTCCATTCTTTTGCCTCTCTCCCTTCTTAAACAGTGGAGTTACATTTGCAATTTTCCTGTCATCTGGGACTACCCCTGACTCTAGTGATTGTTGAAAGATCACCACAAATGCCTCTACAATCTCTAAACCTACTTCTTTGAGAACGCTTGAGTATAGTCCATCTGGTCCAGGTGACTTATTTACCTTCAGGCCTTTCAACTTCCCAAGTACCTTCCCCTTAGTAATAGGCACTCGACTAACTCCCACTGTCTTGAATTTACTGTACGTTCCTGGTGTCTTCCGCTGTGAAGATCAACGCACAAAATGTATTCAATTCACCAACTATTTCTTTATTCCCCATTACTACTTCTCCAGCATCATTTTCCAGTGGTCCAATGTCCACTCTTGCCTTTCATTTACTCTCTATATATCTGAAGGTACCTTTGGTATCCTCCTTTATATTATCAGCTAGCTTATCTTCATATTTCTTCTTTTCTGCCCTGTCTTTTTAGTTGACTTTTAAGCTTCCCAATCCTCTAGTTTCCTGTCAAAATTTGCAACAATATATGCCTTCTCTTTTACTTCTATGCTATCTTTGACTTTCTTTGTCAGCCACTGTTGCCTTATTCTCCCCTTAGAATCTTTCTTCCTCCAGGGATGAAAATACTCGATATCTTCTGAAACACTCTCAGAAACCCCTGCCATTGCTACCCCATGTAATTCCTGCTAGGGTCCCTTTCCAATCAACATTAGTTAGTTCCTCCTTCATGCCTCTCTAGTTACTCTTACCAAACAATAATAGCTGCACATCTGATTTCACCTTCTGCTTCTCAAACTACAAGTTTAATTTTATATTATGGTTACTGCCTTCTCAGACTTTCTTTACCTTAACCACCCGAATCAAATCCAGAATTGCCTTTTTCCTACAATGCTCGACCACAAGCTGCTCTAAGAAGCCATCTTGTAGGCATTCTACACATTCCTTCCCTTGGGATCCAGTACCAACTTGTTTTTCACAGTCTACCTGCATATCAAAATTCCCCATGATCTCGGTAACATTGCATTACTGACATCTTCTGATGAAGTGTTTTGACAGTTTTTATGTGGGCAAATATGCAACCAACATGTATGCTGCAAAAATCACACAAAGACCAGGAATTATCTGTTTGTTAGGGACACAAAGTGCTGGAGTAACTCAGCGGGTGAGGCAGCATCCCTGGAGAACATGGATTTGTGACATTTTGGGTCGAGATCCTTCTTCTGTCTTTTTGTAGTCCAGCATCTGCAGTTGCATGTTTCTGCAAATATCTAAGTTGTTGCTAAAAAATACCCCAGGAGAAACATCTGTTTATCTTCAAGATTTATAAGGGAATCACTTAACTAAATGACTTCATCCAAAAGCCACCACTTCCAATAGTGTAGCATTTAAATATTCAGGCTACAATATGTGATGATACTGTAGTAAAGACAAGTGGTCTACAAGCTGAGCTGAAGGGGCTTGACCCAGAACGTCACCCATTCCTTCTCTCCAGAGATGCTGCCTGTCCCGCCGAATTACTCCAGCATTTTGTGTCTACCAAGTGTGAAACCTGGGTGTGAACTGAATGGGGAAGCATAGTGTGATGGAAGCTATTTCATGAAGTGTTAAAGTATTTGTAACTAATTCTACATCAGATAGAAGTATATAAAATTCTACGAGGCACAGATAGGTTAGATTGTCAGAACCGAGTTCTCTATTTCGAAATGTCAATGACTAGAGGGTATGGCCTTAAGATTAGAGAGGAAAATTTAAACAAAATGGGCAGGACAGGTTTTTTTACACAGAAAGTGGTGGGTGCAAGATATGTACCGCCAGGAGTGGTGAAGGAAGCAGTTACAATAGTATTGTTGACATTTTTAGCTATGCACATGGATGTGCAGGGATTGAGAGGATATTGATTATGTGCAGGCAGAGGAGATTAACTTGGCATAATGTTTGGGTCATAGAAACATAGAACATAGGCGCAGGAGGAGGCCATTTGGCCCTTCGAGCCAGCACCGCCATTCATTGTGATCATGGCTGATCATCCACAATCAATAACCCGTGCCTGCCTTCTCCCCATATCCCTTGACTCCGCTAGCCCCTAGAGCTCTACCTAACGCTCTTTTAAATTAATCCAGTGAATTGGCCTCCACTGCCTTCTGTGGAAGAGAATTCCACAAATTCGCGACTCTCTGGGTGAAAAGGTTATTTCTCATCTCAGTTTTAAATGACCTCCCCTTTATTCTTAGACTGTGGCCCCTGGTTCTTGACTCGCCCAACATTGGGAGCATTTTTCCTGCATCTAGCTTGTCCAGTCCTTTTATGATTTTATATGTTTCTATAAGATCCCCCTTCATGCTTCTAAATCCCAGTGAATACAAGCCTAGTCTTTCCAATTTCCTCATATGACAGTCCCGCCATCCCAGGGATTAACCTCCTGAACCTACGCTGCACTGCCTCAATAGCAAGGATGTCCTTCCTCAAATTAGGAGACTAAAACTGCACACAATACTCCATGTGCTCTAGGGACGAAGGGCCTATTTTGTGCTGAACTTTTCCATGTGCGTTCTATCTTCTAGTTCCATGGATTGCCATGCCTCCACGCAACACACATAATGTTGCAGGCAATTATGTCATCTTCAGCTGTGAAGTGTCAGCTAATCCCATGGCCCTGGTGGAATGGAGGAAGAAAGGGAATGAAAACTTCCTGCCTGGAGATGATGCACATATCTCTGTTCAGGTGAAGACTCTGCTCTGCAAATCGGGAAGGGTGCTTCAGTACACATTCCCGCAGGATGAATAAAATAAATAGATTTAAATTAATTTCTTAATCTGAATATAATTTGAGTATAGAAGCTGGGATGTAATGTTAAAATTGTACAAGGCATTGGTGAGACCAAATCTGGAGTATGGTGTACAATTTTGGTCGCCCAATTATAGGAAGGATGTCAACAAAATAGAGAGAGTACAGAGGAGATTTACTAGAATGTTGCCTGGATTTCAACAACTAAGTTACAGAGATAGGTTGAATAAGTTAGGTCTTTATTCTCTGGAGCGCAGAAGGTTAAGGGGGGACCTGATAGAGGTCTTTAAAATGATGAGAGGGATAGACAGAGTTGATGTGGACAAGCTTTTTCCCTTTGAGAATAGGGAAGATTCAAACAAGAGGACATGACTTCAGAATTAAGGGACAGAAGTTTAGGGGTAATATGAGGGGGAACTTCTTTACTCAGAGAGTGGTAGCGGTGTGGAATGAGCTTCCAGTGGAAGTGGTGGAGGCAGGTTCATTGGTATCATTTAAAAATAAAATGGATTGCCATGACACATAGTTGCATATGGATGAGAAGGGAATGGAGGGTTATGGTATGAGTGCAGGCAGGTGGGACTAAGGGAAAAAAAAAGGGAATCGGCACGGACTTGTAGGGCCGAGATGGCCTGTTTCTGTTCAGCTGTAATTGTTACATGGGGTATATTGTTATATGGTTATATGGTTAATCTACATGTCAAAATTTATTTCAAAATGATTAAAGTTCTTGAAACACCAAAAGATGAATTGGTGGAACCTTAACAACCGATCAATCTGGCCCTCAATTCCATTGGGTCACCTTTACCCTATAATAATTATCACTCTGAATTATGAAATGTTCAATTGATTTCTGACATTTACAGCTGTTGGGGAAAATATATTCTGTTCTAATAATGCTAGATGTGGGATAAGTGCTAGTTAAGAGCCTGGGAGACATCTTCTGCTCTTCATCAAATTCTGCTATAAGATCTCTTAAATCCAACCAAACGCCTAATTTAGTCTAAAATATCATTGGGAAGACAACTCCTGCAGTAATTCCAGCATCCCCTCATTGTTCCAATTAGAGTAGTGGCTTGAATTATGTACTTACGTTTGAACAATGGTGCTTGAATTCATGATGGAATCATAGTCATACAGTATGAAAACAGTCCCTTCATGCCCACCAACATGCCCCATTTACACATCCCACCTGTTTACATATGACCTGGGTAGGGTCCTGGGGCAGGGAATGTGAGTGAGGGGAGGAGGAGGGGGATGGGAGAAATGAGGGCAGGGTGGGGAGTGGGGTGTTAGATGGAGTGGGGAGGGGGGGGGGGGGGAACATGCCCCCTCCCTATCTACCCCTCTCTACCCCCTCCCTCTCTACCCCCTCCCTCTCTAGCCCCTCCCTCTTTTTACCCCCCCTCTCCCTCCCTCACCCTCTCCCTCTCTACCCTTTCTCCCCCCACTCTAACCCCTCCGTCTCCCTTTACCCCCCCCCCCCTCTCTGTCTCCCCCCACCACCTCCCTCCCAGCCCCTCTCCATCTCTACGCCCCTCTCATTTGTTCTACCCTCTCTACCCCCTCCCTCTCCCTCTCCACCTCTACCCTCCCCCTCCCCCCACTATCCACCTCCCACTACCTCACCTCCAGTTCTCCCTCTACCCTAATCCATCTATGCCCCCTCCCTCTCTACCACCCTCCCTCTCCAACCTCGTCCACCACTTTGTCTCTACCACCCCTCCCTCTATACCCCCCTCCCTCTCTAGGGATTGAAGAGGGTGAAGAGAAGGAGTAGGGTGTGCTGGGGATGAGGAGAAATGAGCCGTCCCTGCACAGTTGGGGGCTATGCGTGAGTGATGCAGTATTGCGATGGGGGAAGGACTTGCTTTGGGGAACGAGTGAGTGGCGGAATCTTGCATTGGGGGAGCAGACCCAATGGATCTGCACTTGGTCTAGTATCCTTCTAAACCTCTCCTATCAATGTACTTGTGCAAATGTTTTTTAGTTTTCTATTAAATCAAGTTTCTATTAAATCTTTCCCCCCTCATCTTAAATCTATGTCCTCTGGTTCTTGATTCCCCAACTCTGGGTAAAAGACCAGTTACCCAGTGTTCATTTACCCTATCTATTCATCTCATGATCTTATATACCTCTATAGATTACCCCCTCATTCTCCTGCACTCCAAGGAATAAATCCCTATCCTGCTCTCCCTACGGCTCACACTGTCAAATCCTGGCAACATTCTTGTAAACCTACTGCACCCCCTTTCTAACAGGATGACCAAACCTGAACTCAATACACCATGTATGGCCTTACCAATGACTTGCACAACATCTGAAGATTTAAAGACAGCAATGCAAAATAAATTGAAATAGCATCAATAATGCACAGCTCGATGGTAGCTTTAATATTGTGAAATTTACAAAGCATTTCACAGGTAATCAATTGAAAAAGTCAGTGAAAGAAATATTAGGACGTGTGATCATAGAAGCATGCTTTAAGTAGCACTGTTCAGTAGGAGAGGGAGTCAACACATTTCCAAAGGACATTCTTGAATTTGGTGTGAAAGCAGGAGGAGTTGTAAAAGAGGCCAAATTTGAAGAGGCCAAATTTGAAGAAGCACGTTGCTCGTGATTTAAAAAGCAAGTCCCAGTGAAATCCGACACAGGGGAAGGGGATAAATGTTCAGTGCAAAATAAAGTCCAGTGAAGTCCGATTAAAGATAGTGCGAAGATCTCCAATGAGGTAGATGGTACGTCAGGACTAGTTGGTGCTACGATGGTTCAGTTGCCTGAAAACAGCTGGGAAGAAACTGCCCCTGAATCTGGAGGTGTGTGTTTTCACACTATTGTACCACTTGCCTGAGGTGAGAGGGGAGAAGAGGGAGTGCCTGGGGTGAGACTGGTCCTTGATTATGCTAGTGGCCTTGCCCAGGCAGCGTTAAGTGTAGATGAGGTCAATGGAAGGTGGGTTGGTTTGTGTGTGGTCTGGGCTACGTCCACAACTCACTACAATTTATAGCGGTCTTGAATGGAGCTTTTCCGAAACCATACTGTGATGCATCCAAATTATGCTGTGATACTGCAGCTATTCAGGGCCAGCTATAGTGGGCTGAAACAGATAATTCAGCCCATCATGTCCATGTTGCCCAGTGGCCACACGTTCATATTATTCTCATCTTCTAGCATCTGGCCCATAGCTTTCATTGCCTAAGCGATTCTTGTGCTCATTTAAACAGTTCTTAAAAGCTATCAGCAATCTAGGTTCAGTGTATTCCAGGTCATCACAACTGTGAGTGGAAAAGGTCCCCCCTCAGCTCCTACAAGTCTCCTACTCTTTACCCCAAATATCTGTCCTTTAATTTTGTCCATATCTGGTATAGGGAAAATATCCCTTCAGGTTATCCCAATCTATAATCCTGTTCACACGGGAGGGCTGGTCCCCCAACGCAATTTTCCACCTCTCCACCAATTCCAATATTGGTGGCCAGTGGAGTGGGTGGGAGGGGGGGGGGCTTTCTGGAGCACTAATATGGGTATTGTGGGCAGAAGGGACTGGTTTCCAGAGGGCTTGTATGGACATTGTGGGCCAAATGGATTATTGAGGTGACAGCTCAGTCACTCATGCCTGATGTGCTGGCAGCTCACTCACGGCTGGTGGACGAGCAGTTGACTCACGGCTATTCCTTGAAATTCCATTTCAAGCAGGGTGCAATCCCACCAAATTCAAATGCAGTTTCATATTCAAATGCAGGAGAGGCAGTTACCATCAGGGGGGGGGAGCAAAGAGAGGGGGACAGTTTAGAGGAGAGGGGGGAAGAGAGGAGAGGGGGGAAGAGAGGAGAGGGGGGAAGAGAGGAGAGGGGGGAAGAGAGAGGAGGGAGGGGGGAAGGGAGAGGAGAGGGGGGGGAGAGAGGAGAGGGGGGGGGAGAGGGGGAGAGAGGGAGAATGTGAGAGAGGGGGAGGAGAGTGGGAGGAGGGGGGAGAGGGAGAGGGGGGGGGAGGGAGAGGGGGGGGGGGAGGGGGGGAAAGGGGGGGGGGGGGGGGGGGGGGGGAGGAGAGGGGGAGAGAGGGGGAGGGGGGGGAGGAGAGGGAGGGGGGGATGGGGGGAGGAAGAGAGGGGAGGGGAGGGAGAGGGAAAAGGGAGGGGGGGGGAGGGGGGGGGGAGAGAGGAGGGGGAGAGAGAGGAGAGAAGGAGAGAGGAGGGAGAGGAGAGGGGAAGAGAGAGGGAGAGGGAGAGGGAGAGGGAGAGAGGGAGAGGGAGAGAGAGGGAGAGGAGAGAGGGAGAGAGAATGTGTGTGTGAGAGAGAGGGAGTGAGGGAGAGGGAGAGGGAGAATATGCCTTTTTACTTCAACCCAAACACAAACAACCATTTGCAGGCAGTGCTTTTTTACCTCAAATTAACCATATTTTCATTTTCAAACCAAATTAAGGGTACTCACAGTGCTGTTCAGTGTCATTCAGAACTCTGATTGAGGCACACCACTTGCAGAGACTGATTGAGGCACGCCACTTCCTGGTTTTATAGTCCCTCTCCCTCCCTCCAGCAGGGGCAGCAGAGAGAATGGGGAATTTAGTAAAAACAGTAATATCTCTGTCATATTTCATCGACGGGAAAAATCTTCAGCACACATGCGGCGGAGGGGGGCTCTGAGCGAGGTTGCCAAAAATGACGGCCGTGGGTGGCGGCGTTCTCTCGGAAATCGCAGCACAGAAAGCCAAACCCGGTCAAGAACAGAGTTTTAGTAATATAGATTGTGTACCTTCATCAGCATTCGTAACCTCCTCCACTACAGAAAAACAGGCCTAGCCTCTCCAGTCTCTCCTCACAACTGAAACACTCCATACTGGACAACATTCTGGTGAATCTCCTTCACCACTTGTCATAGTCATAGTGATACAGTGTGGAAACAGGTCCTTTGGTCTAACCTGCCCACAATGGCCATCATGTCCCAGCTACTCCAGTCCCACCTGCCTGCATTTGGCCCATATACTTCCAAACCAGCCTTATCCATGTACCTTTCTAACTGTTTCTTAAATATTGGGTTAGTCCCTGCCTCAACTACCTCCTCCGACAGCTTGTTCCACACACCACCATCCTTTGTGTGCAAATGATACCACACAGATTCCCATTAAATCTTTTCCCTACACCTTAAACATCTGTCTTCTGGTCCTTGATTCACCTACTTTGGGCAAGAGATTCTGCATCTACCCGCACAGTGCTATCATAGCTTTGCCTTTTAGCAGAAAGGGTGGCAGGAAGAATGATCACAACAATTCATATTCCCTGTGTTTAAGAAGGAACTGCAGATGCTGGAAAATCGAAGGTACACAAAAAAGCTGGAGAAACCTCAGCGGGTGCAGCAGCATCTATGGAGCGAAGGAACTAGGCAACGTTTCAGGCCGAAACCCTTCTTCACACTCATATTCCCTGTTTTATATATTTCCACAGGCTCGAGGAGGCCCGGAACGATATGGTATCACAGGATGGTTGCAGATTCAGGGTTTGAAGAAGTCTGATGAGGGAATCTATACTTGTTACACATGGAATAAGTTTGGAGAAGCTCACGCCTCTGCAAGTTTGAGCGTCAATGATCCTGGTAAGATGAAGTAACGGAATCCCGTCCAATCTCACATTAACCTGTCACTGAAACATAACATTCTGGATAAAGTATTCCTTCTTTATTTACCCAACATTATTCCATCTTGTTTCTCAAAACTATTACAAAAATATAGTAAGGGAAGAAGCTTTTCAACCCATCAAGTCTGAGAGATTTTCCAAAGATCAGTCAGGTCAGTCTCACTCCCTGGCATTTCACCCTTTTGTCTTCATACTTTTCCCTTTGAAAGTCGAAATTCTATCAAGTAGTTGCTAAACAAAAATTCCCTCCTCATGTAGCCCTTGGTTAGATGTTTCTTAAATCATTGCCTATGTTTCAATAATTGCGAACAGCTCCTCCTCTTTTATAAATAACGATTAAATACCCTTTTAGCCTTCTCTGCCCCTAGCTTCTCCAGTCTTTCCATACAGCAGCAATCACTCAACCCTGGAAAAAATCCTGGAAATCTTGTTAAATTACACTGTTTAAAGTATTATTCATCATTGTCCTTTCCAACAAATTGTATATCCTCACTATTGTCTGCATTGCATCTCATCTGTCATTCTTCTCCCTTTCTGTTTTAGACCCTTTTTTGAACTCTTTAAACTTCAAAATTGTGCCCTGTCTCTGAAGCCTGAATTACTAAATGTATGTAGACTTCAGCAGTCATACTGATATTGAACCCTGGGGAAGTGCATAAACCACAATATTTTCCATCCTTAACCAATTCTCTCTCCACGCTGATGGTGCAACAGTATTGCAACCACACTAAGAAAGTTAACATGTCAAATATCTTTTGGAAGTCCACAGACACAACATCACATTACTGCGTATTTCTACCTACTGTTACATTATTAATGGTCAGAAAATTAATAATTTCTATTTGAGCATATTCTACATGATGGCGTAAGGCAGGCAAACTACAGGAAAATTGCATGGGCCGAATGGCCTACTCCTGCACCTATTTTCTATGTTTCTATGTTTCTATAATGCTCAGGACACAGTGTAAGAAACAGCGACCAGGTTCAGCCATGAGAGCTTGTTTGAAAGGGGCTTCAAGTGAGGATGAAGTGAAGGTGGGTAAGGGGCAAGTGTTATCTGTTGAAGATCATGGTGGTGGTGGGGTGATTGGAAGGATTGATGAAGAGATTTTGACATTAACCTGTTGAGGATCTCAGCAGAATTGGAGAAAGAGTCAGTTCAAGGTTTCAAGGTCAGTTTATTGTCACATATACCAGTTAAGATACAGTGAAATCTGTGTTACTATACAGCCATACTAAGTGAAAAGCAACAAGACACACAACCACATAATAGTTAACATAAACATCCACCACAGTGGATTCCACATTCCTCACTGTGATGGAACGCAATCATTTAAACCTTCTACCTCTTTGTTCTCCTGCGGTCGGGGCAGTCAAACCATCCGCAGTCGGGGTGATCAAAGCTCCCGCAGCCAACGTTCGAAGTCCCTGTTGGGATGATCGAAACTCCCACCTCCGGGTGGTTGAAACTCTCTACGCGGCACGGAGCTCCCGAGTCGGCCTCTTCTTACCAGAGACAGTGGGCTTCATGATGTTAAACTCCACAGGCCCCGCATTGGAGCATTCAGAAGAATGATTCACTAAAGGGTTTGGAGCTAGTGTTGGCTACTGAAGATCAGTGGGAGAAATATAGCAAAGATTAGGCACTGAAGCTCGATAATGGGCGAAGCCTGAAAGGCGGTGGTGGTGGTGGAAGGGGATGCTGCTGGTGGGGAGAGGCAGTTCTGTGCCAGAGGAGTGTCGGACAGGAGATCAGTAAGTCCTGATCTGAGCTTGGTGATTACAATACAAAACATAGAATATAGGACAAATAATAGTCCATATAGACCTTCAAATGCCCCAGACTACAAACGCCCCAGACTGCCCCATGACTAATCCTTTGTCCCAATATTCCTGCTCTTTTTGTTACCTCTTTCTTGATGCCTCTTGTCTTTTGAGATTTATTTGCCTAATTCTTAAATATTGGGAGTAGATGAGGATGGGGGGCTCTGGGAAGACCCAACATACTTTGGGATTTAAGACAATCTTCATGAATAGCTGGACTCTGTGGCTTGGAGATTTTTGAGACAGGTGCATTCAAGTAGTCTGGAAGCAGTGTTGACAACTGCCATGGCAGCTTGCTTCTGCCCGAGTGAGCAGCATGTCTGCAGGCAACAGAAACCAAACAGGAGCATTCCACCGCCGACTGCAACCCATTGAACGGCAACACCCATGTCTAGGGTCCTCCGTGCAAGAAATACATTTACAGTGTATAGAAGCTTAAAGAATTATCAAGGAAGCACAATGGGCCCTTGATTATACTGTCTGCTTAATTGTTTGTTATAAATAAATCATGTTGCGCACAAAAGCTTCCAACACAAATATTTCAGTTGTTAATTAAACATAGTCTCCCCTTAAAGACACTGAATTTTCAAGATTTTGGATTCGACACATTTGGACAGGGAGGAACTGAGAAACGGAAGGATTCAGTCCCTTGACCTCAATGAATAAAATAGTAGCTTATCATCAACAAAATTCCTTCAAATCTAATTGAAAACGCTTCACGAAATCCAATAACCATGTCCTTCTGTGGGAAGATAACTATCCTTTGTGCAATAAAGTGTTTATCTTTATTCCTGAAGGGTGGCCTCTTATGTTAAGGTTAGTTCATAAAAATAAAAGTGACTGCAGGGGCTCCGCAGGTCAGGCAGCATCTATAGACCCAGAAACAAAGCTGAAGTTTCAACTACAGGGGTTCAGGGGGATACTGGAGCACCCAGAAATAGCCCATGCATTCACAGGTAGAAAAGCAGATGGCACTGAGCCAAGCAGAGGTTGGGCGATCGTTTCGCCGAACACCTCTGCTGAGTCCGCAATAACCTACCTGAACTCCCGGTGGCTCAGCACTTCAACTCCCCTTCCCATTCCCAATCCGACCTCTCTGTCCTGGGTCTCCTCCATTGCCAGAGTGAGCAACACCGGAAATTGGAGGAACAGCACCTCATATTCCGCCTGGGTTGCTTGCGTCCGGATGGCATGAACGTTGAATTCTCCCAATTTTGCTAGCCCTTGCTGTCTCCTCCCCTTCCTTAACCCTCGAGCTGTCTCCTCCCATCCCCCCGCCCTTGGGCTCCTCCTCCTCTCTTTTTCCTTCCTTCTACCCCCCCACCCCCCATCAGTCTGAAGAAGGGTTTCGGCCCGAAACGTCACCTATTTCCTTCGCTCCACGGATGCCGCTGCACCCACTGAGTTTCTCCAGCAATTTTGTGTACCTTGGCACTGAAGATAAGACTGCATCTGGGTCAGTGGAGCTCTGAGACAGCAGCCCTTACTACTATGTGACGGTACCATAAGGCACTGGATTGATTTCCTCTCTCTTAATGATAGTGCGATGGAATCTTTTACATTTACCTAAGTGAGTTAGCAAAATCTCCTTTCAAATGAGAATAATTTCACCCATGACTGTCTTGGTTGTTCAAACGCACAAAGATCCGACTCAAAAGTGGAAACATTCGCACATCAAAGTAACTTATTGGCTAAGAAAATTCAGCATGACTCGATTGACTCTTACCAATTTCTATAAATGCACCATAGAAAGCATCCTATCCCGATGCAACAAAAATTGGCATGGCAGCTGCCATGCCCAAGACCTGCCCAAACCTCTCCCCCATGGACTCCATCTGCACTTTACGCTATCTCGGAAATGCAGCCAACATAACCAAGAATCATTCACACTCCAGTCATTCTTTCTTATCCCCTCTCCCGTCAGGCAGAAGAAACAAACATGTGAAAGCATGTACCACCTGAACCTTCTCCGCTGTTACCAGATGCTTAAATGGACCTCACATGTTCCAAGGATGAATTCCTGATCAGTCAATCTCTTAGAAACATAGAAAATAGGTGCAGGAAGAGGCCATTTGGCCCTTCGAGTCAGCACCACCATTCAGTGTGATCATGGCTGATCATCCACAATCAGTAACCCGTGATTGCATTCTCCCCATATCCCTTGATTCCACTAGCCCCTAGAGCTCTATCTAACTCTCTTTTCAATTCATCCAGTGAATTGGCCTCTACTGCTCTCTGTGGCAGAGAATTCCACAAATTCACAACACTGGGTGAAAAAGTTTTTTCTCACCTCAGTCTTAAATGGTCTCCCCATTATTCTAAGACTGTGTGGCCCCTGGTTCTGGACTCGCCCAACATTGGAAACATTTTTCCTGCATCTAGCTTGTCCAGTCCTTTTATAATTTTATATGTTTCTATAAGATCTCCCCTCATCCTTCTAAACTCCTGTGAATACAAGCCTAGTCTTTTCAATCTTTCCTCATATGACAGTCCCACCATCCCAGGGATCAATCTCGTGAGCCTACGCTGCACTGCCTCAATCACATTATTAACCTACGTTTATTGGCCATTGCATCATCTTGTCTGAATGTGAAACCAATATCTTACATCATCACCAGCACAGCACCAGTTCAAATGTGATGGTCACCATCACCCTTTAGATGAACAAATGCTAAACTTGCTTGTGAGGCCCGTACCCAAGAAAGAGAACCTAAAATTGGCATGCAGGAATACAGATGTTATATGATATGTGTCCCATATAAGTGGCATGGTAACAAGGTGACAAGACTCACACTGTCCTGGACACACAAGCGATTACAAAACATTACTTTTTTTTAGCTCGCAGAATATGTTTAACGAAAAAACCTCAGCTCATCGTGCCTGTGTCACATCTTTCAATGAGCTAACCAAATAGTTCCAAATCCCCTGTAAAATGCACAGTACTGAAAGAGACACAAGAACTTGCAGATGCTGGATTCCCGAACAAAACACAAAGTGCTGGAGGAATTCAGCAGGTTAAGCAGCATCTGTCGAGGACAAGTCAATGTATATTTTTAAGGCAGTGATAGATCGATTCTTGATTAGTATGGGTGTCAAGGGTTATGGGGAGAAGGCAGGAGAATGGAGTTAGGAGGGACAGATAGATCAGCAATAATTGAATGGCAGAGTATACTTGATGGGCCGAATGGCCTCATACTCTTCCTATCACTTATGACCTTATGAGGGAAAGGATGGACAAAGTTGCAGGTTGGGATCCTTCTTCAGACTGACTCGATAAGTCGTCTGTGGATTTTCCTCCACAGCGAGACAATAGACAATAGGCGCAGGAGTAGGCCCTTCGAGCCAGCACCGCCATTCACTGTGATTATGGCTGATCATCCACAATCAGTACCCCATTCCTGCCTTCTTCCCATAGGCTTTGACTCTGCTATCATTAAGAGCTCTATCCAACTCTCTCTTGAAAGCATCCAGAGAATCGGCTTCCACTGCCTTCTGAGGCAGAGAATTCCACAGATGCACAACTCTCTGGGTGAAAAAGTTCTTCCTCATCTCCATTCTAAATGGCTTACCACTTATTCTTAAAATGTGACCCCTGGTTCTAGAATCCCCCAACATCGGGAACATGTTTCCTGCCGCTAGCATGTCCAATTACTTAATAATCTTATATATTTTAATAAGATCCCCTCTCACCCTTCTAAATTCCAGTGTACACAAACCCAGTCACTCCATTCTTTCAACATATGACAGTCCCGCCATCCAAGGAATTAACGTTGTGAACCTACGCTGCAGTCCCCTTCCTCAAATTTAGAGACCAAAACTGCACACAATACTCCAGGTATGGTCTCACCAGAGGCCCAGAAGGACCTCTTTGCTCCTAAACTCCTCTTGTTATGAAGGCCAACATGCCATTAGCTTCCTTCACTGCCTGCTGCACCTGCATGCTTACTTTCAGTGACTGATGTACAAGGACACCCAGATCTCGTTGTACTTCCCCTTTTCCTAATTTGACACCATTCAGATAATAATCTCCTTCCTGTTCTTGCCATTAAAGTGGATAACCTCACATTTATCCACATTAAACTGCATCTGCCATGCATGTGCACACTCACCAAACCTGTCCAATTCACCCTGCATCCTCATAGTTCACATTGCCACCCAACTTTGCGTCATCTGCAAATTTGATAATGTTTCCTAACCTGCTAAGTTCCTCCAGCACTTTGATTTTTGCTCAAGATTTCAGCTGTAGTCCCTTGTGTCATGGATAGGTTCAGCTTCAGAATCCAAGAAACACCAATCCTAACTGTCTCCGAAAGGCCAGTGAAGAGTCTTAGCAAGGTGTTTAACAGCAGCCTGAAAGATACTGCATCAGTCCAGGCAACCTGTTAGGAGCTGGAGAGCTGGTTGAGAGCGGTGGACTGGTCGGGGCTTCTCGGCAAGTTCAAGGCATTGATTTACCAGCATGGTATCCTGCCAAGGATACTCTGGCCACTGCTTGTCTACGAAGTTCCAATATCCATTCCGTAGAGAGGATGGAGGAGAAAATCAGCAACTTCCTCAGCCTTAGCAGCATCTAATACCAAACTCCAGCTGCCCCTGAAGTCCCTGGAGGAGGAGTTTAAGGTGACTCGGGCCAGAGAGGTGATGCTGTACAGGGGCTCCAGCGACCCCAAGGTGGGTCAGGCAGGGGTGGAGGTGAAAACTGGGAGGAAGTGGAGAGCGGCAAAGCCGTGCTGCAAGCGGCGTCTCGGATACGCCACAGAGTCCTGGCGGGAGCAGTGACTCGGGGAAGAGATGGTCTGGGAATCTTCCCAACTCCCCAGCTGACAAGGCCAAGGGGAAGGAGAGGCGCAGGCTGGTCCAGGATACAACAGTACTCATACTGTCCATTGGACTCCATACATCCTCCTGATTTGGCCCCCTGATTTTTGTTAGCCGCCAAAATTGATTTAACTTCATTTTTCTTGACTTCCTTGATTTTACTTGATTTCCTGAGCTTCTGATTTTTCCTCTCAACTCCCTTTACCTCATTCTCTCCACTGTATAGCTAACCCTCCTTTCCTGTTCCTTCGTGAAAGTTAAAATTCTAGAATATTTAATTCACAATCTGGGTGACTTTGCCTTTTTCCATTCAACATCATCAATTTTATGCCAGGCAACATGTTGAATAATTCATCCCCAGATGTATCTTGTTCATAAAGATCTTAAATACAATGGCTTTCATTTTAATTTCCTCTGTTTGATTCCCATCCATTATAAGGGAATGTTGCTCAATTAATGATTTCCCACTCTGATTTGACTGACTGTCATTTTATACTTCATGGCAGGTGTGGGGAAAGGACACTTGTCTCACCTGAAGCCAACTAGGTTTTCAATTAGTTTGCAGAGGGCACAGTAACCGATTTACAACACAAACAGCTTAAAAAGAAATATTCAGCAGGTGACTTAAAGTCTGTTTGAATGATTTCCTCTCAAATCAGACATCTTAGTGGTCATGGATGGCCTGAAGAATCCCAGCAAGGGGATATTTTTTGATGGTTCTTGGTTTTCGTGCACTCTGGAAATGTGTTCCTTTAGTCCCCATAAAACCTAGACCTTTCTTTATGTCAGATTATTGAGAGAGACAAGAATGGAGATTGCAGGGCCCTTGACAGAGATCTTTGTATCCTCCCTAGCCGCAGGTGATGTCCCGGAGGGTGGTGAAGAGCCACAGTTAGGGATAATCCAGCAAATTATAGGCGGATGATCTTTACACCAGTGGAAGAGAAGCTATTGTAGAGGATTCTTATGCCCCTGCCCCACTTAGGAAACCTGAACGGAAACCTCTGGAGTCTTTGCGCCCCACCCAAGGTTTCCGAGCGGTTCCCGGAGGTTTTTGTCAGTCTCCCTACCTGCTTCCACTACCTGCAACCTCCAGCAACCACCTGCATTAGAGATAGGATTTACTTACATTTGGAAGACATGGGTTTATTAGTGATAATCAGCATGGCTTTATTGAGGGGAGGCATCTTTTATGAGAATACTTGAACTTTTTGAGGTGACAGAGATGAAAGATGAGAGTAGGACTGTCTCTCCATAGATTTTGACGGCATTTGACAAGGTCCCTCATGGTAGCCTGATCGAAAGTATTAAGGTACATGGGTTCAACAAGGTAGATTGGATTCAAATTTGCCTTGAGAGCAGTGGTAGAGGGACGTTATTCTGACTGGAGATCTGTAACCATTCACCAGGACTAGAGGGTCTAAGCTATAGGGAGAAGTTGAGTAGATTGGGACTCTTTGCCTTGGAGTGCAGGAAGAAGAGGAGTGATCTTATAGTGGTGTATAAAATCATGAGAGGAATAGATTGGGTAGATGCACAAAGTCTCTTGTCCAGAGTAGGGGAATTGAGGGCCAGAGAACATTCGTTCAAGGTGAAGGGGGAAAGATTTAATAGGAATCTGAGGGGTAATTTTTCATATAAAGGGTGGTCGGTGTATGGAACAAGCTGCCAGAGAAAATAGTTGAGGCAGTGACTATCCCAACATTTACAAAACAGTTAAGACAGGTACATGGATAGGGCAGCTTTGGAGGGATATGGACCAAATGCGGGCAGGTGGGACAGTGTATCTGGGACATGTTGGGCCGAGGGGGCCTGTTTCCACACCGTATAACTCTATGACTGATATATAAATGACTTGGATGAAAGCGTTGGTGGACTCATAAGTAACTTTGCAGATGACTTAAAAATTGGTGGAGTTGGGGATTGAGAAGAAGGTTGTCAAAGGCTACAGCAAGATAGAGATCAGTTGTGAGATACAGTATGGGCAGGAAAATGGGAGATGGAATTTAATCTAGACAAATATGAGGTTTGGGTGTTCAAACGTATGGGGAAAGTAGACAGCAAATGATAGGGCCCTTAGGAGCATTGATGTACAGAGGGATCTTGGGATGCACGTCCATAACTCCTTGAAAGAGTACACAGGGTGGTAAAGAAGGCAAATGGCATTGAATATATGTAAGAACGTCATTTTGCAGCTGTATAAAACTTGGTTTACATTTTGTTCTGTGTTCAGTTCTAGTTTCCACATTATGGGAAGAATAAGGAGGTTTTGAGGAATGTGTAGGATAAGTTTGAAGGAGATGTATGAGTCGTTTTTTTATACAGAGAGTGGTAGCCATCTGTAACCCACTTTCAGTGTAGAGGGTGTGAAATGGTGCAAAACAGACATACTAGTCTCATATAAAATGTGGTGCAAAACAGACATGCTAGTCTCATATAAAATGAATTTAGAGAAGCTAGCATGCAGGGAGTGCGGGATATGCATCATGTGAAGGCAGATGGGGTTAGTTTAACATCATGGTTGGCTCAGAAATTGTGTGATGAAAGGCCTGTTCCCATGCTGTACTGTCCTGTGTTCTATCATTCACATTCTCCACTGATATTCCCTTCCCTGAGTATTAACTTAGTAGCACCCAAAATGCTGGTCAATTGAATAGGCCATCCTGGCTCCTGCGGAGGCATGGGCTGAGAGGTAAAACCATACTTCATCATTTGGGTGGTGTTCACTGCAGTGATTCCACCATGTGGTAATATCAAAACCCATGTCAATTTATAACTTATCTTATGTGATTAATGCTTGTTGTTTTAATGTGCAGATTCTTCATCAGCAATGGAATTGAATTTGCCTACCAGAAATAGTAAATATATCACAGATGATGAAGATGAAGAGGATAATGATGAAGATGATTATGAGATCTCTGGTGACAACGGATAATAATAACATGTGAACATCCTGTGTCAATGTGGCATGCAAAATGCCCGTGGAGCATAACTATGTAGACACAAAAAGCTGGAGTAACTCAACAGGGCAGGTAGCATCTCTGGAAGAAGGATGTTGCCTGTCCCGCTGAGTTACTCCAGCTTTTTGTGTCAATCTTTGATTTAAACCAGCAACTGCAGTTCTTTCCTACACACCTGAGCATAACTATGTGTTCATTCGCCATTTTAAAAAAACAGCTTTCTGCACTATGAGTAATGAACTGACCTGTATATAGTTAAACCACTGAGATTCTCTCAAAGGGACCTGGAACTGTTATTATATCTTTTGTACAACACGCAACTCTATTTTTACAAATGTCTGAACTCATGCAGGTGATATTGTTTGCTGCATTGTCCAGGTGCTGACTCTTGCTGTGAGCAACAATCTGCTGCTCCTGCAGAGTCCAGCGCAGACTGGATCTGCAAATCATCTGTTCTGTGTCATTTACATATTAAAGGTGTGGGTTAGTCAGTAGGTATTGGATATCTTCATTTCTTCCAGTAGCTATGAGGAGACATTTCTAAAGATCCTGGCTCTTGCACCATACATTAATCAGCTTTTTTTCCTAGTCATACGTAAGCAATAAATGTAAGGTTGCAGGATTTCAGATTTGGTTATCATAGATTGCAGGTGTTCTAACATAGAGGCAGGTAGGTGTCTGTGCATGCTCATTGTCTTAAAGTTCTGTTGAGTTACTGGTTTTATTGCTTATATCATGCAGGTTTGTAGGTTAATTGTTTTTCTGTAAATGGACCCTAGTTTGTAGGATAGAACTAGTATACGGGAAGCACTGGTTGGCATGGACTTGGTGGACCAAAGGGCCCGTTTCTACAATGTATCTCTAAACTAAACTAAATCTAAAGCACACCTAATGAAGCAAGCATCTTAAAATGTAGACTAAGCAAAATTAAAATGGGAATGATAGAAGATGTGATTTACGAATTGGGAAAGGGATTTAACATAAGAGAAATATAATTGGTCAAGAAATAAACATTAATGTAGGCTGGTGGAATGATGAGGATACGAGTGTGCAGGAGAAATGGCTGGGGCCATTGCAAAGCTTCCATAGTAACCCATTGATCTCCAGTCTAAAAAATGTAACCATGATCTTAGTAGGGTGTAGGAAGCTTGTGCAACTTTACAATTTGTATTCTTGGCTCCTTTACATGAGCTTCATGTTACTTAAATCAAATCAATTCCATATTTACATCTCTGGTATTTGAGTTTGATAAACCGACATTCATATCAACAATAAGAGTTGCTGTGTTTAGATTTTAACATTTAATAATTTTCCCAGCACTGCATCATCAAATACTCCCATAGGAAATAGTATGACAGCTATAAATAATCAGAGACACAGCATGGAAACAGTCCCTTTAGCTCACTGAGTTCACTGCCATCTAGCACTCATTTACACTAATACTTCTCAAATCTGATTATATTCTCCTCACATTTCCATCAGCTCTCCCCTGATTATACTACTCTCCTGCATGCTAGAGGTATTTTATGGTGGGCAAATAATCCTTTTTTTAATTTATTTTATGTCCCAATATTTGGATTGCAATGTTCATGTGTCAATATTCACCAACCATATTAAAATACTTTTTCAAATCATTGTCTGGAGTGAAGTCATATTGAAATTCAACTGGTTAAATTAACAGGATTCAGTGTCAAACAGTGGTGTTAACATACATTTAAAAATAATCACTTTCAAGATGTCTGTTAAACTCTTCTCCCTCTTTGATAGGGGTTGTTAATCTGTTCAAATTGAAGAGTAATAACAAAAGATGTTAGAAATACTTAGCAGATAAGGCAGGTTTGGAAGAGAAAACAGATTTTACCTTTTCAGATCAGTGATTTCTCAAGTTTATCAACAGTATTGCTACTGATTACTTGTATTATTATGGACAATACAATTATTAGAAATTATTTTAAAATATACATGCATATTTTTTTAAACTACCCTTAGACCGTAGGCCAATTTTTCGTTTCAATTTGTGACCCACATTCCATATCTACCTGCATTTATAACATATTATGCAAAAATATTATAGAAATCATATCTGAAACTCATCAAGAAAAATACCTGCACATATTTTTTAAATAAGGAAAAAAACTCAAATTTTCCGAGTAGTAATTGTCCAATCAAAACACGTTTGACATTGAGTTGGATGCCTATTGACCAATCATGCACTTTGTTTCAGGCTAGCTAGGCAGGGAGCCCGCTGGGATCATGGCAGAGAGGAAGGTTACTGCAGGAGGTTTTAACTGTCAAACCAATAATACAAATAACCTCACATGATTATCGCACACCATAATGAACCATGACAGTATGATTGATGATTACTGTCAACTTTCAGCAAGGGAGTGAACTGCAGATTACTGTGCATGCATATGTTTGAAAGAGTTCAACTTTAAGTAATACCTAACTGTATTAAAGTAACAATGTTCTCCAAAGAGGAGACTGGTCCAAGACATGACTATTATTGTGAGATTGTCGTGTTTTATTTTGTACACCGCTTGTTCTGATGTAAACAAATAAAAATGCAATGTTTCTGAATTTATAAACTTCCATTAGCTGTTGCGTCTGGAACAAGATGTAAAATTGTTTTTTTTAATCAACTCAATTCTTTTTTTTTTAATTTTTATTTTATTAGAAGTAAGTATAAAATAATGTGGTACCTTGTAGATACCTAATATATATATACACGTTACATTTTATGTACAACTTCTTATCTTTTTTTCTCAATAAAAGAAAGAAAAGAAAGAGAATAGTAGAAAAATAGAAAAGTGTGTGATATCGAACAGTGAGAAGAAGGATAGAAGAAAAGAGAGAGAATAGAGAGAGAAAAAGAAGAGATAGAAAACAGGAGATTGCAGGAGAAATAGCTATTTATTATTCTTGACCACCCTTCACCCGATCCTGAAACAGTTAATTTCTATGGTTATGTTGCACCATATGCTTGTAAGAAGTCGATAAATGGAGACCAAATCATTAAGAATTGGTCTGCATTGTCTGTTAGGAGGAGTCGCATTCCTTCAAGATGTGAGGTTTCCGACGTTTAAAATCCACATTTTCAACGTTGGTATGGATGTATTTTTCAAAATTTAAGTATGTTTTTTTTGCCGTTATTAAACCATAATTAAGGAAGGATTTTGAAACATATTCAGTTTATTCCCATCTTCCATTGATCCGAATATAATCATTTCAATGTTAGGGTCATCAACTCAATTCTTAACCATCTGCTGTACATTCCTTGTTTATGACAATCAAGAAATGTGCCAATCCCACATCAAAGAACAAAACACATTTTGGTCTTCAACAGATGCAGAAGAAACTTTCCAATGAGTTGGTGGAGAGTTCCTTTCCACAGCATGTGAGGAGTGTGGTCCGGGTCAGCACGGCCTGGGCTGCACAAAGTAGCAAACTTGGCTGGGCAGCTAGCGGTAAAGTTGCGGGGAGGGCAGGAGGGTTGAGAAGGAGGGGGTCGGGGATCATGCCAGCAAGTCACTCACTCACTCACTGCTGCCGCAACGTTCCGGGCGTGGAGCCAGCGCATGGTGGCCAGGGAGGGAAGTAGCTCAGGTGGGTGCGAGCATCCACTGGGACTTGACAGCGGAACCGACCGCCACCTCAGTGCCTTCTGCCGGCCCGTCTGCCAGCCAGCCATGGTGTTCTACTGCACAGCAGGCGGAACCGGTGGTGGTGGTTGGCGGAGAGCGATCTCTCCCTCTCTGACTTTCTGTCTCTCTGTCTCTCTGTCTCTCTCTGTCTCTGTCTCTGAGTCTGTCTCTCTTCCACCTCGCAATAGATCAATATTGCTACCTATTATTGAGCACGAGGGTGCTGTTACTTTTTGTAATAGATTTTTGAATTATCTGAATTAATTAGTGTGCAACCTTTGGCACTGATGAATCACAAATTCCTTCTTAATGATATTTTATGCAAATCTGTGCCAAATTTCAGGAAGATTCCAGACATGGGTCACAAAATTTAAATTCTAGGCGCTTTTTCAATGCGTTAAACTTCCATAGAAAACTTCCTTTCAAACATTGTTAGCTACACTGAAAACATTATATATATTCACCATTTTACAATATTCTTATCTATAGTGTACACCTGTGCTCCAGAACATGTGCTCCCATAATCTTTGTGACAAGGCTGTCTTTTCTGGGTTAGAATAATTTGGATTTAGGAAGTATGAACAATTCTAAACTACCGTCTTTTAAACCAGGCCATGGTCTTCCGAATTGAAGGCAGTCACTAGGTTTAGGTTTATTATTGCCACCTGTACTGAGGTACAGTGGAAAGCTTTGATTTGCTTTGATTTGCTTGCTATCCAAACCCAAGTACAATAGGTTGAGCAAAGGGAAAGTTACAGATAGTTCTTAGAATTGTAGGCACCAGTTCCGGAGACAACGTCAAAATGGGATAGAGGTGAATCGGACAGTGCCCCAGTTTATGGAAGGATCGTTAAGAATGCTGATGATGGAGTCGAAGCTGTTCCTAAAGCTGATGGTGCAAACATTGAAGCTTCTCTACCTTCTGCCCGACAGGAGCGGGGAGCAGAAATATTGACTGTGGTGGGACATCTTTTATTATGATAGCAGCTTTTCCGAAGCAGTGTAAGGTGTGGATGAAGTTGATGGTGGGGAGTCTGATGTGTGGTGTGTGTTGGGCTGGGCAACATCTACAGTTCTCCAATTTTTATCGGTGTTCGGCCAAACTGTTCTAAACCAAGCTGTGCTGTAACCTGACAGTATGCTTTCGATGGTGCACCTGTACTAAATCTGCTAATCTCGTCCATATTCTTTGTGTCTTATTTGAGTTATTTTTCCCCTGCAACCTCAGGAGATGCAACCTGTTCATAAACATCTTCCCTTGACTCCATCCAGGGGCCCCGACTGTCCTTTCATGTGAGTAAGAGGTTTACTTGCACGTCCTTCAACTTCATTTTACTGTCTCCTGTGTTCCTGGTGTGGGCTCCTATACATTGGCGAGACCATGCATAGACATGGTGATCGTTTCCAGACTCCCCTGCTGTGTGGAAAATAACCTGTCCATCCTACTTATCATTAGTTTGGCTACTCTCCGGTCCTCCGGGACTTTGCTTGTGGCTAGAGAAGAAATAAAAATCCATGTCAAGGCACCTACAAGGCAAGAGAGGGGAATACCAAGATTCAAGGTCATCTCTTTGCTTGCCTCCCTCAATAATCTGGGATCGATCAAGCCCTGAAGAATTATCCACCTTAATGCTCTTCAAGAGCCTCAGCATGACCTCCTTAAAGCCCTGTCCCACAGTACGAGTTCATTCCAAGAGCTCTCCCGAGTTTGCCCTGATTCGAACTCGGAGATTTACTCTTAATGGCCACTCGTCGGTACTCGGGGCTCTCGTGGACATTTTTCAACATGTTGAAAATCTTCACGAGTCTTCCCGTGCTTGCCTGTCATTAAGCGAGTCTTCCCGAGTACCTGCCATTAGCGTTACGAGCCGCTAAAAAAGTCCCCGAGCTCCGACGTACCCGCTACGTTCATTCTCCGTGCTTACCACGAGTTTGATTTTTTTTAAACTCGGGAGAGCTCTTGGAATGAACTCGTAACCTGGGACAGGGCTTTTAATCTCAAACTGCCCTGGCAGTTTTCTTTTCTCCACACTAATCTCGTTGTCCTCCAGGCCCTTCTCCTCAGTGAGTACAGATGCAAACTACTCTTTTAGCCCCTCACCTACATCACCTGACTCCAGGGGCATGAGTAATCCAAAAATATTTAATAAATATATCAAGGGGAAAAGGATAACAAGAAAGAATAGTGCCCCTGTGAAATCAATTTTGCCATCTATGTTTGGAGACGCAAGAGATGAGCAAAACTCTCAATTCTCACAAATTCCTTTGTTTTTATCCTGGAGAAAGATATGAAGAATGGGGACCTTGGGAAAGTTAATGGAGATTTTTTGAGGACAGTATATTACGGTCGTACAATAATTAATGACTACATTTGTTACATTTGTTACATGTACTTAAATACAATGAAATTGCTTTGCATACAATCCAGTAAAATCATTGTATACATAAGCGCAATCATATAAGCAAAAACACAAAGAGTGCAACAATAGTAATGTAAAAAGTTGTAGATTTCTTCTGGGGTAGCACACAAAGAGGCACAACATTTCTTAAAAAGTCCTTAAAAATATCGAGTGTTATCTTGACCTTAAAGGCCCATTGACTGGCGGCGGGATTGGTTTGGTGATGTAGGGGTTGGCCTGCCCTGGCAAAGTTGTCAATGTCTTCTACTGATGTTCCATGTTGCTGCAAGCCATGCTCCCTCTACGCACGTGTTTGACTTCCGTGTGGCATTTGATCAATGCAATCCCCCAGCTGTTGCAGGGCTGCTAGGGACCTCCTTGACTGACACGTCGACCTGGCAGCACGTCGATATGCCATCTCCTTGCCTTATGCTGACCTCAATTATTGGAGATCTTCTAAGGGTGCGAGAGTGGAGTTCACTGTCCACTGACGTGATCTTCCCATAATCTGCTGCCGCCACCATCCTGACGAGGACATGCTGAACCTCCCGAGATGAATGAAGGTAGATAAATCTTCTCGTGATATATCCGTCGCTGTGGGAAGAAAGTGCAGGAGTCCTAACTGAGAGATATGAATCAGCGTTAGAGCTGGGTGAGGTGCCGGAAGACTGGAGGCTGGCTAATTTATTTATGAAGGGCTGTGAAGACAAACATGGGAATTATGGACCAGTACCGCAAACATCTGAAGTTGGAAAGTTATTGAAGAGATTCTGAGGGCTAAGATATATATTAATGCTGTGATGAGAGTTGAGTGGATGGGGGCGAGTGTCGGGGGTGGGAAAGAAGTGAAGGCGGGGGTGGTGGGGTTTGGTAAGTTACCTAAAATGAGATAATTCAATGTTAACTCAGTTGAGTTGTAAAGTACCTAGACAGAATTTCAGGTGGTGTTCCTTCAATTTGTGCTTGGCCTCACTCTCAGCTTTCATGAGGCAGAGTGAAGTATAGATGGAATCAATGGTTGGGAGTCTGGTCTGTGTGATGGACCCGTCTACATCTCCAGCTCCCTACAATGTCCTGCAGTCTTGGGAAAAGCTGTTCTCAAATCAAGCTGTGATGTAACCCGACAATATGCATTCTATGTTTTATCTGTAGAAGCTTATACACATCATGCCAAATTTCCTCAGGCTCCGAAGTAAGCAGCTGTGTCGGTGTGCCTTCCTGGCCATCGCTGGTGCACAACAAATTGTTGGTGATCTTAACGTCAAGGAACTTGTAACTGATGATGATTGGGGCAGGAACTCCACCACACTTCCTGAAGTCGAGTTTGCTGACATTGAGGTAGAGGTTAATGTTCTGTCCTCTATCTCCTTTCCATATTCCATCTTGTCATTGTTTGTGATCCGGCCCCCACAGCGGTGGCATCTGCAAACATATAGATGAATATAGAACCAAATTTGACCACACAGTTGTGAGTGTGTAGGGGAGTATAGTAAGGGACTGAGAACACATCCTTATAGGGCACTGGTGTTGAGAATTATGGTTGAGGAGGTGTTTGTCACCTATTCTTACTGATTATGGTCTGTGGGTTAGAATGTTGGGGATCAAGTAGCAGAGGGGGATGCTGATTCTTAGGTCCAGGACTTTGGAGATGAGTTTGCATTGGATTATGATGTTAAAGGTGGAGCTATAGTCGATAAATAGGAGTCTAATTTAGGAGTCTTTGTTGTCTCAGGTGTTCCAGAGATGAGTTCCATTGATGAGATGAGGCAGGGAGATAGTGTTGCTCTGGACTTGTTGCGATGATAATCAAACTACAGTAGTTTGGCACCCATCAGTCAGGGGATTGAGTATATATGTTAGCTTACAGTTGCAGTATTGTGTTCAATTTTGGTCATCCTGCAAGAGGAAGGATGTTTTTAAGATGGAAAGGGCGCAAGTACAGATTCAGATTCAGATTCAGATTCAATTTTAACAGTGTACAGTACAGAGACAACGAAATGCATTTAGCATCTCCCTGGAAGAGCGACATAGCAAATGATTTGAATAAATAATAATAAGTGTCCGGTGGGGGTGGTGATTGGCAGTCACCGAGGTACGTTGTTGAGTAGAGTGACAGCCGCCGGGAAGAAGCTGTTCCTGGACCTGCTGGTTCGGCAATGGAGAGACCTGTAGCGCCTCCTGGATGGTAGGAGGGTAAACAGTCCATGGTTGGGGTGAGAGCAGTCCTTGGCGATGCTGAGTGCCCTCCGCAGACAGCGCTTGCTTTGGACAGACTCAATGGAGGGGAGCGAGGAACCGGTGATGCGTTGGGCAATTTTCACCACCCTCTGCAATGCCTTCCGGTCGGAGACAGAGCAGTTGCCATACCATACTGTGATGCAGTTGGTAAGGATGCTCTCGATGGTGCAGCGGTAGAAGTTCACCAGGATCTGATGAGACAGATGGACCTTCTTCAGTCTCCTCAGGAAGAAGAGACGCTGGTGAGCCTTCTTGACCAGAGTTGAGGTATTGTGGGTCCAAGAGAGGTCATCGGAGATGTTGACTCCCAGGAACCTGAAGCTAGAAACACGTTCCACCTCCGTCCCGTTAATGTGGATGGGGGTGTGCGTGCCGCCTCTAGACTTCCTGAAGTCTACAATGAGCTCGTTGGTCTTCTTGGAGTTAAGGGCCAGGTTGTTGTCAGCGCACCATGCTGCTAAGTGCTGGACCTCCTCCCTGTAGGCCAACTCATCATTGTTGCTGATGAGGCCAATCACCGTTGTATCATCTGCATACTTGATGATGGTGTTAGTACCATGTACAGGTGTGCAGTCATAGGTGAAGAGGGAGTAGAGGAGGGGGCTCAGCACACAGCCCTGTGGAACGCCGGTGTTCAGGGTGAGGGTTGACGAGGTGTGCTTGTCTAATCTAACAGACTGGGGTCTGTTGGTTAGAAGGTCCAGTATCCAGTTGCAGAGGGAGGGGTCGATGCCCAGGTTACCGAGTTTGGTGATCAGTTTTGATGGTATAATGGTGTTGAATGCTGAGCTGTAATCGATGAACAGCATTCTTACGTAAGTGTCTCTGTTGTCGAGGTGGGAGAGGGCGGAGTGAAGTGCCGTTGAGATGGCATCCTCCGTACTCCTGTTCTTGCGGTAGGCAAACTGATAGGGATCCAGTGTGGGGGGTAGGCAGCTTTTGAGGTGTGCCAGGACCAGCCTCTCGAAGCACTTGGTGATGATTTACTATGATGTTGCCAGTACTCAACGGCATGAGCTATCGGATAGGACGTGTAGAACTTTATTCCTTGGGGCGCAGGAGGCTGTAGGGTGATCTTATAGAGCTGTACAAAATCATGAGGGGAATAGATCGGGTGAATGCACAGAGGCAGGGTATGGGAATCAAGATTTCAGATTAGAGGGAAAAGATTCAATAGGAACCTGAAGGGAAAGTTTTTCACAGAGAGTGTGGTGGGTAAATGGAACAAACTGCCAGGGAAATAGTTGAGGCACGCACAATGAAACATTTGAAAGATATTTGGACAGGTACATGGAAAGGAAAAGTTGAGAAGAAAGTAGACCCAATGCAGGCAAATGGGACTAACTTAGATGGGGCATTTAGGTCGGCATGCATGAGATGGGCCGAATGGCCTGTTTCTATGTTATACAGCAGGTGAATAAAATTGTAATGTAGAAACAAAGAAATGTAGATGGTTTAATACACACAAATGGAGTAACACAGCAGATCAGACAGCATCTCTCGAGAACATGAATAGGTGGCCATTTGGGCCAAGATCCTTCTACATATTAATTGTAGGAGGGGAGAAGAAAACTGGAAAAGGGGACAGGCAGGACAAAATGTGGTAAGTTGTAGGTCGACATAGGCGAGAGAGTTGTTGATATGCAGTTGGTTGGAAGAAAGGCCAGCGATAAGAACAGTAGGTGTTAGGCAGGTTACAAGAGTCGCAGATTGTGAAAGCAGACGGAGGAAAGTAACAGTTGTGCGGGGGGTGTAGAGAAATAGGTGGGAGTCCTGTGGAGCACAGGGGAGGATAGGGAATGGGAGAGAGAGAAAGGCGGGTGGGGGGATACAAAGGATACAAAGGACATTTATTATCACATACACCAATTGGTGTAGTGAAATTTGACTTGCCATTGCAGCACACGAATAAAGATAAGAGACAACATCAAAGAATTTACCAGTAAACATAAAAACATCCCCCCACAATGGTTCTCACTGTGGGGGAAGGCAGCAAAAGTCCAGTCCCGTCCCCTGTTCACCCATAGTCGGGCCTATTGAGGCCTCTGCAGTCACCGCCACAGCAGCCCAACTCCTCAGGCCCTCTCGCCAGATGATGGTGCTCCGGCGTCGGGTGAACACTCCCAGTGGCCCGGAGTGTCTGGAGTGGCTGCTTCCTCCCCGGAGACCGCGGCTCCTGAAGTCCACACGCCTCTGACACTGGTGATCTCGTCGTGAGATCCCAGGCTCCGCAGTGTTTAAATTCAGCGCTGCCCGCAGCTGGACGCTCCACAGACCGCAGCTCTGCGATGTTGGAGTTGGCGGTCACAGCACTCCGGAGCCTACTGCACGGCGACCTGTGAGGATCACGTTAGAGATCCTCTAATGTGGTTGGTTAGAGATTACCTAGAATTGGAGAATTCAAGGTTCATACAATTGGGTTGTAATGTAAAGTGGAATACAAGATACTGATACTCCAGTTTGTGTGTGACCTCAGTCTAGTAATGAAGGAGGCGCAGGTCAGTGAGGGAATGGGAAGGGAATTAAAATGGTTAGCAACCAGAAGATCAGTGGGCCTTGACAGATTGAGTGCAACCGTACAGCAAAATGGACGCTGAGTCTATGCTTGGTCTCGTCGATGTACAGGAGTCCACCAGATGTGGTAGATGAGGGTCACAGTACTGGGTTAATGTATTTGGGTTTTTCTTTATTAAGGTGTCACATAAAGCCTTATGTTATTGAGGGGAACATATTAGCATGGATAGAGGTTGGGTCAGAACAAGAGGAATAATTGTCTCATTTTCAGATTGGGAAGCCATGGAGATACGGGCTAGGATCGTGTTGTAAAATGGGTTATCTGTTGGAACATGACATTCCAATAAATTATAATGTCTTATCTCATTAAAATATTTGTGTTCTGTAAATAGGGCAGCACAGTGGCGCAGCTGTAGGGTTGCTGCATTGCAACACAAGAGACCTGGGTTCGATCCTGACTACGGGTACTGAATGCACGGAGTTTGTACGTTCTCCCCGTGATCACATGGGTTTCCTCCGGGTGCTCTAGTTTCCTCCCACACTGTAAAGACAGACAGGCTTGTAGATTAATTGGCTTTGGTAAAAATTGTGAATTATCTCTTGTGTGTAGAATAGTGCTAGTGAACGGGATCTCTGATCGGCATGGACTTGGTGGGCCGAAGGGCCTGATTCCGCACTGTATCTCTAACTAGCCTAAACTAAGTATTTATATATTCATTTGAAACACAGTTGAAGACTATGTGCCACATGCATCTGGATTATCTAGATACTGTAGGTATTTCATGGCTAGCATATATTTGTCAGGCTGAACAGCCTGTTTCTATGCTGTTTAATGTAATGTATGTTAATTTAAAAAAAATAATTGACAATTCTGTGTGAAAATGAAACATCACTTTTGGATGATGCTTTGGAAACACTTTGTCTTTTTAAGTGCCAGTGATTGGGATCTATGAGCTCTTGTTGAAATCTACTATTCCAGAAGCCCTACTTGTGGTCCAAAGATCTCTGTCTTTCCCCAATACAGGTCCACTCCTATTTTCCGGCACCCTCGGGTTCTAGAGCCTTGCCGTATTATCTATTTTGCTGGAATACAGAGGTCATGCAATAATAATGCAACAGTACACCTCTGACCCACTAATTATACCCCTCCAGAATCTCTGAAGCACCATGGACAGCAAGAAACTTAAATAAAACAAATATGAAAAGTAAATCACTTTTACAGCGCAAGCTGCATTTCTTGAGGGCCTGTTAATGTGTTGACCCCGGAAGTCCCAATGAGGCCTCTGATTGAGTGGGGTTGAGGCACCGCTTTTCTGCCAGAACTATGGGCTGACCCCGACTGACCTGAGAATTGCTGAATGTGTGGCAAATGCAGTAGGGCGGGCGCACCCACTGCCCCCTGCCATCTGACGCGGTCCTCCAAGAGGAGTCTGATGGTACTGGAACCATTGGTCTAGGCCTCCAGGGGGCCGAGATACCAGTGTGCAAAGTCGGGCTTGGAAGCCGGCTATGGGAATGGATCTGCCATCTCCAGCCCTGCTGACGTTCCAGAGCACTGGCCACAGGGGACAATTTTGATCTGCCAATTGGAGATCTGTCTGCAGAAGTGGGCTATGGGAATGGATCAGCCAGCTCGAACCGGAGCTCCAGGGCACTGGCCACAGCTGGCAGTGGACCCGCTAATCGGTCGTGGAAGTCCCGATGAAGTTGAGGTTGGCCGCCCCACCCGGCCTACAAGCCTGCGTTCTTTGTCTACTCCCCATCCTTGTGGTCACTCACCTCCTCACTTCCTGTACCTGAGGCATGACCACTTTGCTGTAGGTTTTATCTAAGAAGGTCCCGTTCTCCCAAAGGATCTTGAAGTCATCCAGCTGCAGCTCCAATTCCCTAATGCGGCCTGCAAGGTGCTGTGCCTGGACACTATTCCCACGAGTGTAGTCATCAGGGACACCATTAGTTTTCCCTGACTTCTCACATCTTGCAGGAGGAACATTGGACCGACCTGCCATTAATACTGCACTAAACTAAGAAAGATAAAGCACATGAATCACACACAACAGGAGAATGTAGAGAACGTACCTTTACCTCCTGTCCGCCTCTGCTCATCCTGCTTGTCTCAGACTCTTTGCCGAAGACTTGCAGATGACGATATTCAAGTTTGTTGCGACCCACTCTGGTGTGTCCTATGTAAACCATAAACCAAAATGAACATCAAAGAGGAATGGGTGTTGGCTCCATTGCCATCCACCCTCAGATTGGCCTTGACCTGCCGCTTGCAGGTCCAAATCCCGAACAGATCCTTTATATTGACACAGCTTTCTGCTCCCTCACTGTCCATCTTCAAATCCAGTGTTAAAACACATTTGTACTCCCTGGCTTTTGACCGTGCCTGAGACTTTGCTTCTGTTTTTGGTGTTTTTGATGTTTCTTTATTTTACATGTCTTTTCCTACTATTTCTTTTGATTGTTATTTTTGGTGTGTATTGACTTTTTTTTATCAATGATTAGTGATGTACAGCACTTTGTTGCAACTATGTTTGTTTTTAAAATGCTCTATAAATAAAATTATTATTATTATTATTATTAATGTGCCAGGAAGGTGAGGACATCCACAACCGGCATATGTGGGATACACCTGCTCTGTAATTACACGTTCCTCTGAGTGGGAAGGTTGAAGAGTAGCTGTACCTTCAGCAGCAACAGCAGAGCTTCATTCCCTTTTTCCCGGAAATCCTTGAGCATTTCCTGCCATCCCGCTGGTACATGATGACATCAAAGTATCCATTACCCGGGATGTCCTGGGGCAGTAGACGTCCTTTGCCTCGAACTTGCAGGCTTCCAGCGGATCCTTCTTGATGAAGAGGTCCCTGCTGAAGGGGTTCCCCTCACTATGGTCCTTCACAGTCATTCTGAACGTGTTCCAATTTCCTTGACCTCCCGAGGCACTAAAGGCCGCAACCATCCTGCCTCCAACTCTACGACTCCCTCCGAAGACAGTTTAATAACCTCCTCTCTGACTGCCCCCCCTCTGTGAATCCCTCTTCCTTCCAACTCTACGACAGCACTTCAACTCCCCATCCCATTCTGAATCCGACCTTTCTGTCCTGGGCCTCATCCATGGCCAGTGAGGACCACCGGAAATTGGAGGAGTAACACCTCATATTTCGCTTGGGCAATTTTTCCCCCAGCGGCATGAACATTGACTTCTCCAATTTCAGGTAGCTCTCACAGTCTCCTCCCCTTCTCAGTTCTCCCTCAGCCCTCTGGCTCCTCCACTCCTCTTCATCCCACCCCCCCACCCCACCCTTCATCAGTCTGAAGAAGGGTTTCAGCACGAAACTTTGCCTATTTATTTCGCTCCATAGATGCTGCTGCATCCGCTGAGTTTCTCCAGCACTTTTGTCTACCTTTGATTTTCCAGCATCTGCAGTTCCTTCTTAAACATCCTATTCATGCTGGTTGGAGTAAAATTCTTAAGCTGGAAAGAGGTGATAGATTGGTCCTCCCAATCTGCATGGATCCACCTCTGACTCAACAGTTTAAACTCTCATCAGGCATCAGCTTGATCACAAACTATTCTTGCTGTCATCTTTCTCCTTATCTTGCAGATATGTGTCCAATGATCTCAGGCGGTCACGGTGGCGCAGCGGTAGAGTTGCTGCCTTACAGCAAACGCAGCGTCGGAGATCCGGGTTTGATCCCAACTACTGGAGCTGTCTGTACGGGGTTTGTACGTTCTCCCTGTGACCGGCGTGGGTTTTCTTAGAGATCTTTGGTTTCCTCCCACACTCCAAAGACATACAGGTTTGTAGGTTGTGTTCAAGAAGGAACTGCAGATGCTGGAAGATCGAAGGTACACAAAAATGCTGGAGAAACTCAGCGGGTGCAACAGCATCTATGGAGCTAAGGAAATAGGTGACGTTTCGGGCTGAAACCCTTCTTCAGACTGATGGGGGTGGGGGGGGAGAAGGAAGGAAAAAGGGAGGAGGAAGAGCCTGAGGGCGGGGGGATGGGAGGAGACAGCTCAAGGGTTAAGGAAGGGGAGGAGACAGCTAGGGCTAGCAAAATTGGGAGAATTCAATGTTCATGCCAACCGGACACAAGCTACCCAGGCGGAATATGAGGTGCTGTTCCTCCAATTTCCGGTGTTGCTCACTATGGCAATGGAGGAGACCCAGGACAGAGAGGTCGGATTGGGAATGGGAGGGGGAGTTGAAGTGCTGAGCCACCGGGAGTTCAGGTAGGTTATTGCGGACCGAGCGGAGGTGTTCGGCAAAACGATCGCCCAACCTCCGCTTAGTCTTCCCGATGTAAATCAGCTGACATCTAGAGCAGCGGATGCAGTAGATGAGGTTGGAGGAGATACAGGTGAACCTTTGTCGCACCTGGAACGACTGCTTGGGTCCTTGAATGCAGTCGAGGGGGGAGGTAAAGGGACAGGTGTTGCATTTCTTGTGGTTGCAACGGACAGTGTCCGGGGAGGGGTGGTACGGGAGGGAAGGGAAGAATTGACAAGGGAGTTGCGGTGGGAGCGGTATTTGCGGAAGGCAGACATGGGGGGAGATGGGAAGATGTGGCGAGTGGTGGGGTCACGTTGGAGGTGGCGAAAATTGCGGAGGATTATTTGTTGTATTTGACGGCTGGTGTGGTGAAAGGTGAGGACTAGGGGGACTCTGCCCTTGTTGTGAGTGCGGGGATGGGGAAAGAGTCACAGAGGGTAGCCACAGAGGGTAGTTGGGGAGAGAGAGCTGTGTTACGGGGTATGGAAGAGACCCTGGTGCGAGTCTCATCTATGGTGGAGGAGGAGAATCCCCGTTCCCTGAAGTGCGAGGACATTTCCGATGTTTGTAGGTTTGTAGGTTAAATGGCTTGGTAAATGTAAAACTTGTCCCTAGTAGGTGTAGGAAAGTGTTAATGTGCAGGGATTGCTGGTCAGCGCAGACCCAGTGGGCCGAAGGGCCAGTTTGCGCACTGTATCTTTAAACTGAACTAAACTAAGCTAAACGAACAACCCACACATGATTTTAAAAATAAGGGACATGGGCCAAATGTGGGCAAATGGGTCTCCCTTATTGTATGGCGCATCTTATCCATGGGCATGGACAATGTTGGCCCATGAAGCTCTATCCATGCTGTGTGTGTTGCAATATGATTTTTGGTACAGTGTAAATAAAAGTATCCTGAGAGACAGCTTGTGAAAGTTGTCTTTTAGTTGTGAACATAGAGAATGATGAAAATAACCCAAACTACAGAGAGATTGTATTGTTGAGCTGGAAACTAGCCTATGATTCTGCTATTTAATGTGTCTTTTTGTGGCTTATGATTTAATGTTAAAAATGTTGTTTGTTAATAATAAAAGAAATAGAAACCTGAAGGTACTTCTGTGTAATGGGCTGATATGATCACTCTTGGACAATATATTCATTACCAGTGACAATATTCTTTTCACTTTGTTGCTTCATTCGGCAATATATCTCCCACTGAGATGTGTTTTATTTAATGTTTAAATTCCAGAAATTGTAGAGATGCTTTTTACATCTTCATTCTGGGTGTTAGAAAGACATAAACTAGATTTTCAGTGTCTGTCATGGAAAGGATATGCACTGCAACTTAGATTTATAGGTGCTGCCTTTACTCGGGAGACTGACCTCAGCTCATTCACCAGTTTATTGCACATAAAGTGACCAGTTTTCCTCACTCTTCCGCTGGATTGCATGTTATACGCAGGAATTTATCCATTTGAGGGATTTAACTAAAGTGAAGTTGGAGCAGTTGGTTTATTGCATATAATATAAGAAGGGACTGTAGCTGGTCAGTTGTCAGGCATTCTGGTTATCATCTTCATTGTTATTCCTTTTAATGTCATCAGCACAAACATTCCCTTTATAAGGCATTTTTAATGTATCGGTAGGTCCCAAAGTACTTGTGTCTGTAGCATTACCAAGTTAATTTTGGTGCTGGGCCACAATGAGTTATTAGGCTCGCAGACTAAAAACCCGGTCAAGCAGAGAGGTTTTAAAAGACCATTTAAAAGGAAAAATAATTTGAGAGATGCAGTGATTTAAGGAGGGAATCAGGGTTTTAGCAAAAGATACAACTGTTAAAGTGTTAACTTTGGGAATGATGAAGAACTTGGACGTCTCAGGAGATTATAGGACACAGAATTTAGATTCTACTCAGACTTCAGCCACGTGTGGGAAATTTACCTAGTCTCTTGCATGCTTTGTTTTGGCATGTGGGAGGAAAGGAGAGCACCCAGTGGAAAGCCGCATGGTCATGAGGAGGATATACAAACTATAGAGAATGCACCTAAGGTTACATTTAACCATGTTTGCTGAAGCTGTGAGGCAGTAGCCCTGCTGTGCTGCCTGTTATTCAAGACTGGTATAAAATACAGGATTTTCCAAATCTATTTAACTTGCTGACCTATCATGAAATACCGTCGCTCAATGACTTTTTGGAAAATGTCATGTTTTTAATTATTAACTAGAATGGATGGTCCATGCATTCACCTTGTTTTGTGTCCTTCAATGCCATATCACAAGCTTTTCGAATAAAATTGTTAATCTTGTGTTTTTTGTTTTGTAACCTAGCAGTGTGTACCGGTACTCTAAAATATAGAAGGTTATTTCTCTTTAACACAATGCTGATTATTTTAACATAGACATACTAATATGATATTTTATTTTCTCTTTATTTAGTCAAAATGGTTGTGGAGTTGTGGAGCATTGGGGTTAATTTTTGATTATATGGATAAGAAGTTCTTGAATTAAGGGTTGACAACATCTGGAGATAGACACAAAATGCTGGAGTAACTCAGCGGGACAGGCAGCATCTCTGGAGAGAAGGAATGGGTGATGTTTCGGGGTAGATCCTTCAGTCCGAAGAAGGGTCTCGACCCGAA